>NW_028301541.1:14140000-14432500 GCF_042242905.1 Orbicella faveolata
TGGCCTCTTCTAACCACGGCTATTAATGTAGAGTGTCCTTGGTTCCTTGGCAAAAGGCGATGTATAAAATAAATTATCATCGTTACCGTTAATCAGAATGACGAAGAGTCCTTTTTGTTCTCAACGGCCGCATTTACTTAAGAAGACGAATAATGTGTCTCAGACGCATTATTCGTCGAACATTAAGTGCGTCTAGGTAAATACGAGACCCATTCAATTCGTGCGTTTTTTCACAAATAAAGTTCTTGTGAGAGCTGAGATTGTTGGTCGCTTAATTACAGGTTGAGTAGATTTTCAATTCAGTCGAATTGGTTTGTTTTATTTTTCTCGTATTTGACTAGGAAAGTTATTCGTCTTAGAATTATAACGTGTTTTACAGGCTTATGACATTGTCAAGTCCACCTGACGTTTAATACGTCCTATTTCCGTATTAAGTAAACGCATTGTTGGTCTAAAACCGTCTAAAACGCTTTATTCCCGATCTCCTTGGGTAAATACGGCCAACATGCCTACCATTTTTTAAAAAAAGTCAATTTAATCGCGTGTATCACGTGTATCACGTGGAAGACAACAGCAGCAAATCGATCCAGCTGGCGACAGTCCATTTCCACCGGGACTGCCATGTTTGAAGCGGAATGGAGATGCAAAGCCGTAGAGAAACGTGAAGAACAAAAACTTCGCCTTGCAGCCCCTCGTCCACCGCCCACCCTCCTGTACCCTCACTGCCCTCGCAAATTCTATGCAAGGATTGGCCTGCTAGGCCATCAAAGAAGAGGAGACCATACTGTTAGACGAAACTGATGCTACGACACGAGCCAACGCCGAAGACGACGACGACGATTACGTATTTCTTAAAAATCGTAGCAGTTGTTTCCTATTCGAGAGCACAAGCAGCTTGTGAACGATTAAGGCACGAGGCAAACAAGAAAAAAAAAATGGGCGGAGTGGGGTAGATTTCCAATTCAGTCAAGTTGGTTTCTTTTATGCGTCTCGTATTATTCGTCTGAGAAGTATAGCGTGTCCGTTTTAAGAGTCTTACAGACGTATGACATTGTTGAGTTCGTCAGACGTTTAATGCGTCTAGGACGCATTTTCAGTCTTCCTAGGTAAAAACAGCCAATGCGCCTATATTTTTTAAAATTCGATATGTGGAGGCGGCTTGGTTAGGAGGTCTCGGGTTTAAATCTTCCTCCCTGCCGCTAGATGGACTTGCGTTTGGTGATCCTGACCTAAAATTCCCCACAGCTTGTAAATAGCCAACTGGTCAGCCTTCAACCAGATGGGATATCAAACAAGTTTCAGTTCTATTTACAATACTTGTTTCTGCATTTATAGTGTTCAATTAGCACAGCAGTGCTAAATACCATGAAACTGAGACAAAGTGACATTCTATTTTTCCTTATCACGTGTTTCTTGAAAATCGTATAGCCTTCGTAACAGTGGTTTCCTTTTCGAGAGCACAAGCAGCTTGTGAACGATTGGGACACGAGGCGGAGAAAAAATTTATGGGGTGTGGGTTAGGGGATAAAAGCACTCTCTTCTGCCTCATCTCGTACTTTCCGTTCCGTTCTTTCACCCCTTCTTGTTGGCAGGGCCTCTCATTCCCAGATTCCTCGTGCGTCTTTCGTTCCAAGAAAGCAAGCGACTGCTTCGCTGACTAAAGCTCAAGCAAAGTTAAACAGTAAAAGTCCTTTATTTGAGTTAAACATGACGTGTCGTTAGATGGCATGTTCGTGTTTTAGTAAATTCTGGAATGTGTGTGTTCAACTATAGCTGTCATCTTTAACTCGCTCCTTCCATTTCCATCTCAACGTATGTGTCTTGGTGTATTTGTATTTTTGCAATTTGTTGTTTTCTCAGAGATAACAGCCCTAAAATAGAACATCTGGTAATGCTTTTACTGTACACCAGCGAAGCGTTTACTAAATTGATTGATGTGTTCATTGAATTTATGAACAAAGAATCCGTTCTTTACATTTCAATGCTGGAATATATATCTGATGCATGTTCAGAAACAAAAGTAATCGTTAGGGTTCAAAACATCCATAGTGAATTAAGTCGTTACGGTAATATCAAAGCGGTCCGCTGCTAGTTATCTTTTAACAAAGTTCTTATCTCTGCTAAAGACACCACGAAGCTTTTGTGTATTTCTCAGTTCTGTACTTTATTTTTGCAATTGAGTTGAAAACACAAGACATGGTAATTAATTTAATACTGTTTAAAAACTATTGTTAATAATAATTGACTTCTCACAGAGAAGAAATTTTAACCATAGTTGACAATTTAACCTAGCCTGGTTTCTTCGAACTGTCATTGTATCCAAAAACATCTATTTGATCCTTACTTGATATACTCTCTGTTTGACGTTTTGGCTTTTTCCGCCAATTCTCTCCAAGTCTTCTTAATCCTGTCGCAGAAAATAGAATAAAAGGTCATATCAGCCGAGTTAAAAATTTCAGCAATTGGTTTAAATGTTCGGCTGAATAGTAATGCTCGTTTATCAAGCACAGTCAGTTACCGCAATTCGCAAAAAGCTACTGCATAAAAATTCCTGATTCTCAATATCATTTTACACGCCCTCCATCTGAAATAAGTACGCCATTCATGGCCAAATAAAGGTCCACTTTCTACTTAATATAATGGTAAAATGCAACCTCGTTATGTAGAGCAAACGGTAAAATGTAAACTACTCTTCTTTTACTGTGACTCTTGAATTACGGAGAACTCAAAGCCCCTCCGAAAGAAGGAGACAGGGAGTAACCCTGCATGCGCGTTGACAGCTAATGCTAGCTGAATACTAAGACTGCTGGCGGTTATGTTAGTAGAGATCTCCTTATGTCTTACCTTGATTCAAATCTCCTTACCGGGTTATAACCTCTAATTTAAAGAATAGCGTCTTATCTACGGTGACTGGCATGAAATTACACTGATTCCATGACATTAGAAGAAGCGTCTTAAAGGCTAAGCACATACCATCACGGAACCAGTTACGAAACGAGCTCATACCACACAGACGTGAAGTTCTAGTGCTATAAAGTGTTGATATTTTTATCTCTTGAAGCATGGTGCAGTTTGTGTATTTTACTGCTTTGTTGGTGTTCTATGGAACAGGGCACTCACTGGAAACAACTACCAGCCCTCAGCGACAAAATACCGGCAATACCAAAGACTTGTCTGAGGTACAAAGTTGAATATCAATTCCCTTTTTTAAGAAAAATCAACCTGTTGAATATGAGATGTAAAGATATTTTCCATGTCTTCCAATATTTCTCATTTCTGGCAGTTCAGTATCTGATCAAACATAACAGGCATCTCTGGTCCCGAGGTTGATTACTAAAATAAAAAGTTAGGCAAAGCGATACAAGAATGTTTGCAAACTAAGTCATAGTAAATTCTCTCAAGGAATGTTAATGTTGTCCATGTTGTTTCCAGTAAGAGTCGGCTTCACAAAAGAAAAAACATTGTCATGCAAGAATTAGAGGAACATATTTGACCTGATTAAGAGAGGTGCAGGATGACACTCAATAGGTCTGATATAGACATCAACAACGTGTCCGTTGTCTTGAGAAGATTTGTTCTTGTCAAAGCGGACCTACAAAGCCACAAGTCAAATGACAGACACGGTGATACTGAAATAACAAGTGACTGATACCGCTAAAGCAGTAAGAGACAAAAATGCAGATTGTTTTTTATACTGTAATATATATGGTGTTGTTTAAGTTTAAAATTATGCATGTTTTTCTTTCTTCTTAGAAATAGGTAAGGTAAGTCTGTATACGAGCCAAGTGGCTCATCAGGCCGGAGCTTATCCCGGTTTCTGTAGCATGAAGTGACCAGGGACATTTCTTCTCCCCCTGGATAGGATGCTAGTCCATCGCAGGGTTACCGCCGGGTACTCATTTTTATACCTGGGTGGAGAGAAGCACTGTGAGAGTAGAGTGTCTTGCCCAACACAATGTCCCCGGCCAGGGCTTGAGCGTGGACCGCTCCCTCCGGAGTCGAGCGCACTAACCATGAGATCACCGCGCCACCCCCCCCCCCCCCCAACTCGTTTTGGAAATAACTCACAGATAATTCTTCAAAGAAATGCCTGTGTTACTATCAGTAAGAGTCGGCCTCTCAAACCAACAAACGTCATTGTTATGTAAGAATTAGAAGAACATATTTGACCTGATTTTGTTCTCGTGTTGTTTAAGTTTCACACTGTGTTTCTTAGTTCAATGAATGCATTTGTTGTTTTCCTCTTAGAAATCCATATCTACCCATGGATTTCCGGGTATTCCAGGATCCAATGGTATGCCGGGAATGCCTGGCATTCAGGGGCCACAAGGAGTGCAGGGAAGAGATGGAGTTAAAGGACAGACTGGTGACAAGGGATCACAAGGAATGCTGGGACAAAAGGGAGAGAAAGGAAATGAAGGGCCTCGTGGGAAGAGCGGACCGCCAGGAATGATGGGAATAAAAGGAGCACGCGGAACTGTGGGCGATCAAGGAATAAAAGGCGATAAGGGAGAGAAAGGAGAAAGCGTGACAAGTCCTTCTAGTACAGTGCCACAAACCAACTGGAAACAATGTGTGTGGAAAAATCTGAATGATGATCGAGATAGCGGTAAGATCAAGGTAAGAGTGAAATGTTCGGATTACCAATGGTTATGGGTAAAATTACTGTTATCACCTAATGTAAGTTAAAATTCAGATTCAGAATTCGACAACCATTTATATGAGAGAGAATCATGCTGTTATTAACCGAAGTATTTTTTCAGCTGGTTTCATATCCTGATGACGAAACTGATGTTACATCTTTAAGATAATGAGAAGTGGAATGGTGACTTGCGTATTGGAGTACTGAGCATCCATTCTCATTTATTCTTTTATCATTACTTAGCAAGACAAGTGTGACATAAGAATCTTTGTTACGTCCACATACTACGTAAGGAAGAATCTTCGAAAACTCAGAAACGTCACACTATCACACTAGATACACAATTCCAGTCCAAAATTAAGTCGAAGCTCAGGTTTTCTACAATAATAAACCAAATGCCTGAGAATCAGTGAAAAATAGAACCAATAGGTCGAAAATAACACGCACAAAACCCTTACCTACTGTTCCGATTTAAACAGGTAAACAATACGACATGATAAAAAACAGCTACGTCTACTTCTTTAGTTCAGCTATTTGGTGTTCAAACATGGCGACACGAAAATTCAAGCAGGAGTAAGCTTTATAACACGTGACCAAGCACGCCGGATGCGAGTACGCATTTTGGGTCAATAGATCAGTGGCGAGATCGTCCAACTTGTACCTGGTCCTAGATCATCAATTCAACTTTCTTGGGGGCTCAGAACTCAAATATCATTTTCTGTGTGAATTCAGCGAGGCAAGGTTCTTCATTATTATATTTTGTTGGCCCCTTCTATTACATATTTAGTTGGGTGTGGACTGTTGACAATTGAAAACACCGATTCGGACTTGAAAGTGCACGCGCTGCACTATGCAGATAAGTTAGTTGCACGCGTCAGACTTTCCTTTCAAAAACTTTTGCAAACACGCCCAACATGCAGAAATAATAAGAAAAAATGTTTAGGAAAAGAGTAATGACGCGTACTCGTTGTCGATAAGAGTACAGACCACGTTAAACCACATTTCGATATGGTTTTTACCACAACATCAACGTCAAAGGTTTTTTTTTCAAAGCGCGAGTTGAAAAATGCATGGCACGACACATTGACGCGAGCAGCGTGGTATGGACTCTTATCGACAACGGCAAATTAGCCAATCAGATTGCGAGATTAGCAGCAATTATGGTAAAATGTCATAGGGACAGTCCCAATAGTAGAAATGGTGCGCGCTTACGGTGTCCGTCCCCGATTATGGCTCCTGATACATAATATGATCACTGTAAAATAGTTTGAGGCAATGCAATCTACACCTTGTGTAAAATAAAACACCATAATTATAGTAACTGTGGTCTTGCTGTTGATATTTTAGTGTAACGGATTGTACTGCAATATGGAAAATTCGAGCAATGTAAACAAATAAAACTACAAATTTTAAAAACACTTGGCGACGCGCTGTCTTGCAGGGTAACTGGTCAAAACTTTATTGTCTTAAGAAATATTTGTAACAATTGTTGGTGATCTGAAATTGAGTTCTAAGTGTCGCCAACCGTCCAAATGCCTTTCCTGGAAATTATTTTGTCCAGTACAATTTATTTACCGCAGGCTATAATCTATTCATCGCTAGTTCAACTTCAGTCGCAGATCGTTATCTGTCATTCGATCAAACTTAGGGTGCGTTCCTTTAAAATCCAAGATTAGATTCTTAAATCCGAAAACGGATTTCGCGTTTCTATTCCAAACATATTAATCCAAGATCTCTCGGATCATGGTGCGCTCTGGGCAAGGATTCTACAGTTCCTCTCCTTACCCTGCCGGCCTTTCTTCATTCTGTGATTTTTTTTTTTTACCTAAGATAGGGAGAAAGGGAGGGGGGGGGGCGGGTGCGGGCCCCCGGGCCCCTCCCCTAGATCTGCCACTGAATTTACAAACTTTCTAGACGCAATGTATTGCAAACATACCAGATGGTAAGCGGGCAACGAAACAACACGAAGGCGTTTGTCCGTTTACAAGCATCATCAAAGACCAGATCATTTGAAATCAAGTGTTTGTCCTTGCTAGGAACTTTGACGGTTTTTCTTCAGCAAAACTTTGTCAGCAACGGATATCACGCCTGAATGTTGTCATGAAAGAGATTTACAATTTTCCCGAGAAATCTGAGCTACCAAAGTTCATACCTCCGGTGAAAATTAGTTGGCTTATTTTTTTCTGCGGTTTCCGGGGCGGAAATGAAAACTTTGTAGAGATCAGAGCAGGCTCACTTTTCTCGCGGCCTCGCCCCTCGCGCTTGTGGCTAACACCACGCTTGACACTTTCTCCCACGGAGCTAAGAACTGATGTTCAGTTAATCCCAGTTAAGGATACAAATCAAGAAATCAAGCCAAAATGCGATAAAATTTTTTGATATGAGTCCTGACTTGTTTTGCTTTCGTTTGTTCTAGGACTGCTCGTTCAATAAGTTGCAGTCTGATACTGCAATCAAAGTCTCATTCCAGGGAAATATGGGAGTCCATGGTTCTTCTAGTAAGTGTAACCGGTGGTTTTTCAAGTTTAATGGTAACGAATGCATTGGACCAGTGACAATCGAAGCTGTTGTGTACAATGGTTGGCCATCATCTGCTGGGAATCCCGATCTGCTTCATCATCGATCATTTGAGGGATACTGTGAAAACATCCCAAAGGGCATGGTTAGAGTGGAATTATGGGTAGGATCTTGCCCTAGTGGGACTACTTTGGGCGACGCTTACACTGGATGGCATTCAGTGTCCCGGATAATGATCGAGGAAGTGTCTAGGCCCCAGTCCTGATTAATAAGTTCTCATTATCCAGATTATCGCTTAGCTTATGGTTTTTAAAAGGTATTGTAGTGAGAACTGACATTTTTGTGTGCTTTTAGTGAAACTGATTTAGCAGTACGAGTTTGTAAAAATAAGGCCATAAATGTGATCAGTCTAGCATAAACATTTTCTAAAAATAGAAAATCAGGAACATTCCCGAAACGTAATCTACGTTGCGCGTGCACTTTATTTAATTAATGATTGAAAAGTAATTTTATTGCATAGTACTTACATGTAATACATTAGATTAGATTCAAGTCAAATGCATGTTCCAACAGCTCGGTGTGATGACTACTCTACAGATGGCAGTTGCATTGCACTGATGACTAAAGAGTGTTTCTTCTCAATGTTCCGTGTTACCGTATCAGTAATTACTGAAAAATAAATTTCGATATGGTTAATTTATCCGCTATTGGTAAGACTAGGATGTGTAATAAGAAATGATAAAATAGATATATATTGCTTGAGATTTATCTATAACACTTTGTAACTTACAGTACTGTGTCTATAAAAATAGCATTAACAAACAATACTGCATTTGAAACTTAACTTAATCGTATTCAGTGCGACTATTTGAATCGGGCTACCTAGAAGAAAACTAACCAATCAAATCATAAACTGAGAAGCAATGGACTGGTAGGTTCTCGTGACAGCAAATAACGCTGTGCTTGACGTGAAAACATAAACACTATCGACTTCTCTACGTTATACACACTAAAGATTCAGTCCTAGGCGGCGAATTATCATAACTATAAATCTCGCCAGGAACCATAATCGGGGAGGGAGACCGTAAGCGCGTGCCATTTCTAGTATTGGGGCTGTCCCCATGATATGGGACAATTTTTCTATTTTTAGAACAAATTGCGCCATCGCCCGCGACACACGCGCGTACACGCTGCGAGGATTTTTGCGGATGTCGCGCGGGGGAAATGGTGTCCGAAATTCCCGAACTTTTTCATGTTTTTTGCCCACAACTCAACGCGTTTACGTCTGTCAGAATTTTGCTTAAATATTTTCGTCGTAATCTGCTACAGTTAGAGTGAAGTAAGACAGTGTCGAATTTAGGTATGTTCCGCTTTAAGCTTATACACATCGCTGACCAAGTTGTGTTCTGATGCTTCTTTTACATGAGCTGTACATTACTCCACTGTAAATTTCACATATGTTGAAGACTAACAGCTTTTCCATGACACAGCAAAACACTAGCTGGATATATTTAGATATAGCAGAGTTTCAGGACTTCATAGTTTCCTAGCTCCTCTTACCACACGCTTGCGAGGAATTTGCCAGTTTATCGCGACCGAAAAGTAAAACAAAACAATTGCTAGTTTGAGTTTCGCCTGAATTGTAAGCAACCCTTGATGTTTCATCAAGGCCCAATAACTTTACGTCCGTAGATACTGCTCAGTTTTATTTGTGTAAAAATCCAGTAAATTGTCTTTTGTCGATGAATGAGAGCGTCCGCCGAAGCGTGTTTTGTACAGTCAGTAAACATGACAAATTGTACTTCCGCCGCACTTTCATGTGAAAACGTACATCGAACTCAAACAATAACTCCATGGTTTTTAAACATGTTTAAGATTGATAAATGTTTGAGAACATAAAGCTAAGCTGAAAATATGTGAATAAAGCAGAAATAATCAGCAACGTTCCGATCACGCTTTCTTGAATCAACTTCGAATAACGATTTCGATTTTGTTGATCGAGTTATCAAAACTCCTTGTGTATTTTCATTTTTCGCAGTGTAAAATTTCACTCTGTTGAAGAAACACACATGATGTTAGTGGCCTTTTTGCGTTCGTGAAATTTGTTGCAGCATCTCAGCACAAAAGATAACGAAACAAATCTTTCTCAAGATTTGTTGACAATTGAAAACACCGACTCTGACTTTAAAGTGCACGAGCTGCACTATGTAAATGAGCTAGTTGTACGCGTCAGACTTTCCTTTCAAAAAGTTTTGCAAACTCGCCAAACAAGCAGAAACAATAAGAAACCACGAAAACAGGTTTTGTTTATGATTAAGCATTGTCTGAGACACTCACAAATTAACTCGATACCAGAGTAAAGAGTTTTCTTGCTATATCAAAACAAACGCAAAAGCATATACGTGTAAGCTTACAACTAGCGCGAGCCGATCTTATTATTCATTCCCAGCGCGAGATTGAAGTCTTGTTTTCGACCCTGAAAAACCCACCTTTTCCGTTAGCTCAAAGCATAAAACTACATATAAGAGTCCTGGCTCTTATTCCTTGCCTTATTCCCCGCCTTATTCCCTGCCTTATTCCCTACCATCGCTGTGAAAAATCTGCAAGAGAATCTCGCAACTCTCACCATTTGATCACGCAGCGTGACAACATCCATGCGGGAGCCCCCGACAAGTGCGTGGATCCGCGCGGATATATGACGTCAGGATGGCGCAATTTGTTCTAAAAATAGGAAAATTGTCCCATATCATAGGTGCGCGCGGATCCCAAGACTTACGGTCTCCGTCCCCGATTATGGCTTCTGATCTCGCTCAAAAAATTTAGCTTTAAGGGACCAATCGCTTATTACGTCCGGGAGTGGGGGGGTGGTTGTCAAAAAAGTGAAGTGTTTCAAAACTGAACCACCAAATATTTTCAGATAAAAATTATACCGTTTTCTTAATTCTTATTCTAAAAAGCGCCCCCCCCCCCACCCCTCCTGACAAGGCCATAATTCTCTCCTTCACATACTATCGTTCCCATTTCTTCGCATGATTTCTTAATCCATATTCATCGCCTGGAGCTCCTCACAATCTCTTGTTCCAAAGGATCCCATTTTGACTTGCTGGATTGCTGAGCGACGTGTCGACGTCTTCCATTGCGCTGTTCACTAGTCTCCGTTACAAAAAAACTCAGGCTAGACCTATCCAGGGAATTCGATGTCCTAAATGACTTTGCTGAGAGACAATTATCACATTTCTAATCGAAAGCTGTTTATTAGTAGCTCCTTTGTTTTATATTTACTGTTGCGGCGGGGGCAATGTTGTAATTGTCAACCAAATAAAAAGAGGATGAAAACAATATTATTATTCTACATGTTCACCGTGCCTGAGAAAATGTTTATCGTCCTTTAATTGTAGAATGTTTTCGCTCACAGAGTCAGCAGCCATACAAATTTGTTGGAACAAAAGAAAGTGTTTACATAACAAAAGAGTTGAACTCCCATGCACAGGATTGGTTTGGTAGACCAACATGGCCGCCGTTTCATTGTTTTAAAATACCAATATAGCTGTCGTGAAAACGCTCTACTCGTGGGTCTGTTTGAGGAAACTGGTTTTCAAATGAGTTGCGGTTACACGAAGCCATTCTACTTAGGGGGAGCTAGTGGAATGCAAGGTTTTCCTTGGGTTTAGCACGTAGAAGATAATTTTTCTGCCTATGACTTTAAAAGTAATTCTCAAAGAGACATTCCGTTATTTCTTATATGTAGCCAGTTTTGCATTGGGAAAGTTTCCCCGGGAAAATCTACACAGTTCATTTTCTCACATCCTAAGCACTATAAATATGCCTTACCGTTATTTTTAATTCATTCATTAGACAATGATGACATCAAGTCGTCGAAACGTCATGTAACTTTACTTACGTTTATTTCCCTGCTTAAATGTTTTCGAGATCGTTTTTTATAAGAAGACGAATAACGTGTCTCTAATTTTGCGCGTCTTGGTAAATATGAGACCCATTAAACTTGTGGTTTTTATTACTTGGCTTCACGCTAGAAGCTGAGTTAGTCTCAAGTAAGCACTTAACTCAAGTGCACTTGAAAATCTCAAGTCGCAATTTAGAAAACTTGGCCTCAAACCTGATGTCAAAGTATATTACTTGAAGCATTTTTGTAGTAAAACCAGTCATACATATCACAAATGCAATTGTTCGGCAGTAAAATTGAAAAGAAATGCGTATAGTTGCTTTGTTGCTAAAGAGTAACACAGCAACACAGCAATAGCAGCAACACAAAGGAACAAACGGCATCTTCTATATTTCTTTAGAATAGCTCAACAACGTGGTTTTCGGCGAAGAAATTGCTGTAGGGCTTTAGCTAACCGAGAAAATGCATTTCCGTGTGACTCGTCCAAGGTTCAACACCGTTGTTCGGGTGCAAAGAAATGGCCTGGTTGAAACTTGAAAAAGCAGCTGTTTAGTAATTTGCAGAAATGCATTTGGTGTCGGACGAAAAGCGATGGTTTTGGCTGTCTATGAAAATGAAATTCAAGCAAGTTGTTTACTGGTATCGGTACGTTCATCAGAGTTGTAGCAACGCTGCACATCCCTTTCAGTTGCTTGCATTTCCTATTGGTCAAGTGTGTTCGCAAGTGTGATGTAGACCATACTTGGCAGCGCACTTCGGCTTCTTTGATCTACGAAACTTTCCATGGTCACTAAGTAAAGTCCAACTAGTAAGTACATTTTACCCCTTCACACTCAAAGTAGTGCAAGTGCACTTAGATTATACTTACAGGCTCTAGTGTGAAGCCAAATATTTTTTCACAAATAAAGTTCTTGTGAGAGAGAGTGTTGGTCGCTTAATGACAAATTGAGTAGATTCCCATTTTAGGGAAGAGTGTCTTTTTCGTATCTCATATTTAACTTGAAGAATTAAATGCACCATTTTCATAAAATTGTTGAGTTCGTGTGAAGTTTAATGCGTCCTATGTCCCGTTTTTGCTAGACAAATAATATGTCTGAGGCGCATTATTCGTCTTCCTAAGTAAATAACACCAATGCGCGTTTTTTTTAAAATTCAATTTAATCGCATTTATCACGTGTTTTTCAAAAATCGTATAGCATTCGTAGCAGTGATTTCCTTTTCAAGAGCACACGCAGCTTGTGATCGATTGGAGCGCGATGCGGAGGAGAAACGTTGCGGCGAGTTTTTCGTTCCCTCTCTCATCCATTCTACTTCGATTCCCAGAACCTTCTCTCCTTCGCATATTATCGTTCCCATATCTTCGCATAATTTCTTCATCCATATCCATCACCTGAAGTTCTTCACAATCTCTTGTTCCAAAGGATACCATTTTTACTTGCTGGATTGCTGAGCGACCAGCCTGCAGTGGGCTGCCGGGAAAACGGGATTGGAGCTGTCATTACTGGTCATCTGATCAGTGGGCTCATTAAAGGGGAATTTACCTAAAATTCTGTAGAAGTATGGAATTTTTTGTTTTTACCGGAATTTGAATCTTAAGGTATTGAAGTTTTATTTCGAGAAGCATCTCTCACTGTAAGTTTAAAGCTCGTTTTCTCAAAACGAGTTATTTTTGCCTTTGAGAAAAGATATCTCAAGCTGGATTTAAGCTTTTGACCTCAAATTTTCAGGATTGCTAGATTTCACTGGGCTAATTGATATTAATAAAGGAATTTGCCCTAGAATTCTTAGGATAGCATTTATTGCGTGCAATATCGTCGTAATCTGCGTTTATTTGGCGCGCAACGTATGTTACTCGTATGTATTCGTATGTTACTCGTATGTACTCGTATGTACTCGTATGTACTCGTATGTACTCGTATGTACTCGTATGTACTCGTATGTACTCGTATGTTACCCGAATGTACTCGTATGTTACTCGTATGTATTCGTATGTTACCCGAATGTACTCGTATGTTACTGGTATGAACTCGTATACATACATACATACTTCATTGTTACCTCCCCAATGGGGCTTTTCAGGAACAACTACTTAAATTACTAAGTTACTAATAACTACACAATGTATGTTACTCGTATGTACTCATGTGTTGTTTTAATCGCGATCAACAACAGCTATCAAATGGCAGAGATTCCTGAGAGGTTCGCAACACCTCACACTTGTTGGGTTTTCAGTTTTCAAATAATCTTCAGTGTTACTGATTTATTTGAGAAAAAGATCGCGTTTTATGAATTCATAATATATTGAAATGTCCAATAGCATGGTGATTCGGGTCAAAAGAAAATTATAATGAAGACAACAAAATCAGAGAAAATCAATGCAACATTTTCCTGAGTTGAAGCCGAAAATCACCGGCCTAAAAATGTTTCAATAATTTGAAACTCCGGGATTACGTTGAATATGAATTAATCTCATTGAGCGCCAAGTCTAAAAATTCATTGAGTGTATTTTAATTCCGGCTCAACTTAATAATTGTTTGGGCAAGTTTTGTTAAAAAGCAAAACAACATCCCACACCAGATGATATTCAAGCCAATGTTTCTCAAAATTAAATGGGGCGATTTCGCCGATTTTTTTCACCCGAGGTTATTAGATGTTGTACGACTCATTCAAGACCAGTATGCCATTTTATCAAGTCTTGTGAACATAGTTTGCAATAACATTTTAAAACAGCAATTGTTGTATTTTGACACCTTGAAACTTCACTCGCAATTTTCTTGAAAATTTTTCCCATCTTTCAGACAACTATGCCAGCTCTTAGATCCGGACGTCGTATTTCCAAAATTATCATTTGATGATAAGTTATTCAGTCTCATGTTAAATGGGATATGACGTCATGACGTTGCCATGGTAGCTCGGATCTTGGTAAAGCTAACCTCATTTGAAACTTTCATTCTTCTCTAGTACACCAATAACATTTGATTTTCTGATGAATTGATTATAGTGGTGCGTCAGTCGCTCAAAGCTGAACAGTACCGTTACTCAAAAATCCGACCGAGCCGCCTTAAAGGCAACCCTAATTACTCAACTCTAGAAGATAAATACATCAGCTGGGATGACGGTGATATGACGGGTTCACGCCCAATCCCAAAGGAAGCGTGTACTCTGATCAAGTCATTTGCTAACCCCAAGAAGGAAACTGGAATGTCAGGACAATGTACAGCGTGGGAAAGACAGCACAAGTGACTAAAGAGAGGAAGGCCCTATTTCGTCTGTAAGGAAAAGGACATGATGAATTTAGTAGTATATAAAGAATTAACCAAATACCATTTCGCAGAGGGAGCCTTATTTCACCTTATCGCAGCCCCCACCATCAAGACCGGCCCTCACAAGCTCGGGCCGGTTGAACATGGGGGCTGCGAAACGGTGAAATAAGGCTCCCTCTTTGAAATAGTATTTGGTTAATTCTTTATATACTACTAACAACAGTGGCACCCCCGCGCAGCGCCCCGCCAAACGAGGGGCGGCGGAGTGGTGCGCGAGGGGCGCGGGAGCGCCGCGTCCAGCCACGAGAGGTGGCCGCGGCCACTGGAAAGAACCGGTTCAAACCGGTTTCAACCGCCCCGTGAGGTGAAACAACGGCAGTGGGACTGACAACAAAGGAGTGCGGCATGTTAGAAACAAGCGAGCCCGGTGTTATACCGCGAGAGCCGGAATGACTCGAGCGCCAAACAAGTGCGGGTGGTTGATGCGGACCCGGAAAGAAAGCTGCGGGCTTTCCGAGGCCATACAAAACCTCCCTCCAGAGCTTCGCGAGATGCTTCTGAAGGAGTACATCACGATAAAAATAAAGGAAAAAAAGGAAATGGGCTGGGACAAGGTCAACAAGCATATTTCAAAACTACCAGTCTGCGAAATAAAGCAGCAAATTGTGGGAATGGCAATTTGTTTAGATTATGCGAACTGTTATTTCGAGGGATGTTGTTTCCCCTGTTTCGAAAATGAGGGAACTGTTCATAATACCTTGGTTAGGCCGCCGAATGATCCAGAACATCTCATTGAAGCTGACCCTGATTACAAGAATTTTTTAGAAATATGCTCCTGGAACGGTTACGATTGGCACGAGTGGTTCTTTTTTGGCCGGAAGCGTTAGCGAGAAAAAGGTGGCGACGATATAACCTCCGGTCGAATTAGAATTTAAAAATACACGGCTTAATTTGCATATCATAAAAACATGCTTGTCAGTATTCACTTGATTGCGTTTCTTGTGAATGAATATTTCACGCCTGAGTGGCAGAGACACGTGCGCGATATTACACGCGAAGTTGTTGATTGCTTTCATGACGCGGTTCCGGTTGAGGCGCCTTCAGACAACATCTTCCCGTTGCGAATTCCTGATGGCTTCAGTTAAATCTAGTTGCATTCCTCTTGGCTTCAGTTGAAGCCATCAGGAATTTTCAAAGCCATCAGGAATGTTGAAGCCAATAGGAATTTTACAGTCAGATTTCTATTTTTTGTCCACAGTTTGTAAGAATACGGTATTTCTTCTCGGTCTGGTCAAAAAAAATAACACTTTTCGCCTTTTTTCGAGGAAAAATTGGGCACGAAACGCTGTAGAACAAAGAGATTTCACTAGAGCGATAAAAAGAAACAGCTGATCGAGGGGGTTTCTCTATTTCGCACTTGACTGCGTCAAGTGAGTAATCTTCTCGAAAGTTCAAGGCTATTTTTGTGACATGACAAATAACACAATCATCTATTTTTGATAAGACAAAAAGAGAGTTTTGTGTTTTTTCGCTCAAAATTTAGTTCAAATCTGCTGTTTAATCCGCAAGTTTTTTTTCTATATTCTTCCCGAACCTGGTCCCGAACCTGGTTTCTTATTTTTTCAATATCTGGCTGGATTGGATTTGTTTGTATTCGCGCGAAGTTCGAGTGTAAAGTCTCTTTAAGTTGGCGATATTTCTGCATTTCACGTGTGATCAGTTGAAACTCCGTGTCAGAAACCCGATTATCATTAAGAGCCTGTGAGACGGCGAGGTTAATCGAGTCATGTTTTGCAATAGCCAGAGAATGGATTCTCGAGTGCTTATTGACTTTGCGTTCAAGCTTCTTGTTGACAACGGACAGGCCAGTGGAAACTGCGCCAGATAAAGCGGCTATCCCGGCAACAGGCGCGCCGACAACAATTCCAACACCAGTGATTGATGTTGCGACAGCCCCAGAAGACAGAACTGCTGTGAAGGCGCCAAGGCCAACCAGGGAATAGTGAAGCGCTTTCCGGGCTTTTTTGTATTTTTTCAACACAAGCCTGTAATGCTCGACCTCAGCAGATATTTTTTTTCAATTCTGCTTATCTCGGTTAGCCGGAAATTCTCGGCATTTGTCATTTCGGGAAGGCTTGGATAGATTTTTCTTTCATCCTCGGCAGGTGGCGCGCTTGGTGGCAACAAATTCGCCGAAGACATCGCGTATATATAGAAATTTAATTTAATTCTAATTCAAAAAGAAGTGGCAACCCCTTGAAATCAAAGAGTTCACCATTTTCATCTTTGACGCTAATGGTGATGCTGTTTATGAACTTGTCTGTAGAAGCGTCACGGAAAACATTTTGCGATGAGTCGATGTTATAGCTGACTTTTTCATAAGGCTTTCCTCTGACGTCAACCTTGGCAACAAGGTCTGACTTCTTTCCATTCAAAAAGTTTTTTGTTGAGTCAACGAGATCGCAGTGGATAAAGTAGCAACTCGGGCTGTTAAGCTTTTTGATATATTCTTCTTTCCTCATATTTCTTCCGATTCCAAGAAAATTGGCCAAACTGTAATCAACGGAAACTTCTTTCGCTTGATTAGTGTTGCCTAAATTGGCAGCAACGGTTGTAATTTTAAGAACAGAATTGGGGTTATTCGTTTCTAAGACGAATTTTCCTTTTTTCTTGTAATATTCAAAACTGGATTGCAGTTCTGTTACGATTCTCTCGACATTGTAATGCCCTTTAGGCAATGATGCAACCACTTCGTTGGTTCCTTTAAAAAACATTCTGCCAACAGAACTCAGATTATGCCACGAGTTGAAAACAGAACAACTCAAAAGTCTGACATATTTTGCTTCTGAGAGCGCGTCTTCAAAATAGATAGTCTCTCTGTTCTGTTGCGTGACAACAGTGAGAACAACCATTTTTACATTCAACAAATAAATTATGTTCAAAATACATGGCGAAAGTGTGGAAAGATCCTAACGTTGTGATAAAAGACGCAATAGCCAAGTCAAACGCATGGAGAGAATTTGTGGCACATTTCCCCAAGGCCGATAGATCCCGTTTCATTGCTCAGGGGAATACCGACGGAAAAAACGTAACGGAAGAAATCTTTTTCAAAGAGGGCCCAGGCTCGCTTCAAAGCGTCTTCGGCTCAGACAAAAAATATTGGAGCGAGGAAATGAAAAAGGCGCTCGGTTTGGAAGACAAGCGCTCGGGGGACATTGCAGGGTTTCCTTACCAGCTGGCGCCGCTTGGTTCAAAAGTTTCCTTGCCCATCCCTGCCGTACCTTTCGACGGCAACGCGCAAAGTCTGAAAAAAATATTCGACGCCCCAATCCAAATATACGTCACGCCTGAACAATTTCACGACAAAATTCCCAGAAATATTTTAAAAAACCAAACTCAGGCACACGTCGGCAGTCGAATCAAAACGGTGGCTGGGAGGGCCTGACATGAAATATTGGCCGCAGCAGCTGAACTTCGCGGTTTTCTGCGCGACACAGGGGTGCGGAGTTTCTCGCGAAATCTTTGACAGCGGGATGAATGTCCCCCCGCAGATAAGAGCTTTCTACAAATTCCACGTGTATTACACGGTCAGGCGCATTTTATACCAGCTGGGAGGAATTCAGAGCATGAGCGCTTTGCCCGGAGACCCGCCTTTCAACCAATACAATAATCATTACGATTTCGCGACGTACAAAAGGATATGCAGCGAGTTCGGCATTGACCCCTCGAGCGATTTCCGCTACACGCATGGGGAAAACCACGGTCTGGGAAGCGTTTATGTTTACGTGTTCGGCGCGGGCGCGTCAAAAACTGACTATAAATATCCGGGATGGAACAAATTCAGCGATGAAGGTGGCAAAGCTATAAATGGTGACTTGATTTATTTCATCGAGCCGGGGGCCGCTTCTGATGCTCAAGCGGACTGGTTCGCGCCAAACACCGCTAACGGTTTGACGCAGGCGGGCTTGGCACGAATAAATCAGTAAATCGAGGCTTTCGTTTACTGTGTCCTAGGCGCGCAGGTGAACGTCCGCAGCAGCATTCTCGGCTCTGGCGGCAGGGCGAAAGAAGCCCAAAGCGAGTTCTTGGTGCTGATGGAAGACGCGATCAGACAGCCCGACTTGGCCAAGAGCGTGCAAAGGTACCAGCTCGCGGTGGATCAAGCGAAAGTCGCTGTTGCCCCCATGGCCTTCCTCATGCCCGCGCAAATAATAATAAACACCGCAAGCACGATCGGTTACAACAACAAGCTGAAACAGGCGGTCTCCGGGATGAAACTTGGGGTGAACAACGAGGTAAACCCGGGGACAAAAAAAGCTGGGCTCAAATACATGGCAGGAGGCCCGTCAAAGATAAACCCGCCCAACAGCCACCCGTCCAACCCGATTCACAAAGCCGCAACGGCTGAATCAAGGAAACCATCTTCGTCCGAAACTCAACAAGCGCAGCCACCGGTGGAAAAAATAGAGCCCACGGCTCCAGATAAAACACCGCAACACGAAATTAACAAAACGGCTGTCATTGTCGGTGTAGTTGGTTTATCGGCTTTGCTGTTAATGGCATGGCGGTAAGTTAACGCTGCTTCTTAAAATATTGTTCGAACAAAAAGGTCACCGCGGCAAGAATGAGCAGCCAAGTATCTCGGCCAGAAACCCAACGACTTGGCCGGCAGCTTTGAAAAGGAATGTCACAATCGAGCCAATCAGCCCGGGCAGCAGAGAACCGAGTTTCGCGGCAATATCTTTGAGGCCATTTCCCAAAGCTTTGCCGGTGGCTTTCAAACCTCTGGTGAGGACCCCGATGACAGCGCCGATTGTGGTCCCGGCGGCGAGAAGAATAGCGGTCAAGGTCACGCCATATTTTTTGAAGATCTCCTTGACCCTTTCCAAGAGAGGCCGCCCCCTTTTCCTTTCCGCAATCTGAGTTTGCAAACGCGCGATCTCCTCGTTTCTTTCTGCCACTCTGCCTTCTGCGGCTTCTTTTTCTGAGGGCGAGGCATTCTCATCTTGGATGATTGCCTGGTCTTCCGCGTTTTGGCGCTGCAGCTCGCTTTCCTGCTTTTTCAGATCGTCCAGCGGTTTTGTTTGGTTTAGCCTTTCTTCCATGGCGTTTGTTTCACTTTCTTTTGCTGCGAGGCTGGCCCTGAGTCTGTCAACCTTGGCTTGTTCTTTTTCTCTGTTTTTTGCTTGTTTTGTAAGCGAGTCCAAAGCTTTTTTCTTGTTTTCAAGATCGGTTTGATAGTTCTTTTTCAGTTGTTTCAGCTGACGCAGCTCTGCTTCACTTTCAATATTCGAACCTTGTTCATCCTGAATTGTCTCAATCTGAGCGTCGGTTTGCTCGATTCTTCGTCTCAGAGCTTCTACTTCCTTTTTTTCTTCTTCTCTTTGCGAAGAGAGTGTTTCCGCCTGTTGTAGTTGCTTTTCAGCTTCCGCCAGTCTTTGTTTCATTTCTCTGATAGTATCCCGGTCTTCCACAATGATATCTTCAGTTTTAGGCCCCAGAGCTGCTGAGAATTTTTTTGGCCACTCAGGAAAACTTTGGTCTCACCACCCTTTTTCCCAAATGAAACAATCTCAGTTTCTTTACCTTTGTATTTGCTGAAACCGATTGGGTCCATTTCACCGAATTTTACATTCCGGTACCAGCTTCTGATTTTTTCTTTTGCCCTTTCAAGAATTTCTTGTTTGTCATCGGGATGTAAGAAATCACCGAGCAAAGGGATTTCTTCTCCCCACAAGGATGTCTCGAAATAAGAAGTGTCAGGCAGGCCGGACTGCTCGTGAGGAAAAGTACTCATTTCCGTTTGTTCGCCCCCGTGGTAGGGGTCGCCAGGTTGGTAGGGAGTGGACGCAGCGCCTGGCTGAAAAGGTTTGGTTGTGTTAACCTCTTGTTCGCCTCACTATCTTGGTCAAGCGGATTGTCGAGTTCCGGGTCTTCGTAACCAAATTCGCCACCGCCTTCCGCCATAGCAGTATATTTCAAGCCTATTATTTTTCAAATTAGAAATAATTGCCGGTGTTTTATACACAATGCCAGTGGTGCCAGAGAACCTTCGCCCAACGTACAGCGAAAAGACCGTACACGCCATGAAGGCCCAGCGCACGGTCAAGCGAATCACCTTTAACCCCTCTGAAGCCGACCCCGGCAATATGCTGTACGTTTACGTGCCCAAGCTGAACGAGAACGAGGTTCTGGTGCCGGGCTCGCTAGCGCTTGTCTTTGACATCGACCTTTCTGGAGGGCACGCGAACAACTTCCTCGTCCAGAACGTCACGCGGGCGATCGTTGACAGTCTGGTCGTAAAGTTTGCGGGAACAACCCTTCAAGACACGGTTGGGTACGACATATACAAAACTTTCGAAGACCTTTTTCTTTCGCGGGAAGAGCGCAACAACAGGATTCTGGAAGAGGAGCTGGTGAATCTCGCCTTTTCTGCCCGCCATATGGGCATCAGCGTTTGGGCGCTGACCCAGAAAATGACCGGCATAACATCTTCCTTCAGGGAGAACGTGGCGGCGATCGTTCTCTTTTGCACCCCCTCGGCCAGGACCACGAAAGCCATCTTCGAGGATTACGCCGGCGAACTCTCCCCGGATGAGTACAAAGGTCTGGTTTCAAAGCTGAAAGAGCGAAAGTTCTCTTATCTTGTGTTCTCGCTTCGCCACCCCTACGGGGTAAAGTTATTTGAATCAAAAGATGTAAGCTGTATATAGCCTTGCATAATGGCTGGAGAAGAGGCCGCGTTAGCAGACGTTATGAACCTTCTTCAAACCGAGCCCGAGCCGTCGAGTGGTCCCGCAGGTGGCCTTGTTCCAACCGCTCCCGGACCCGACATTCCCGCTCTTCGCGAGAAGCTGGTCGTGCTGGTGTCCACAGGCAAAGCCAAAGAGGCTATCGGAGTGCAGCTAACCCACGAGCAGGTGAAGCGCCTGAGCGACAAAGAGGTCGAGAAATTCACCAAACGCTACGAGACGTACGTGGGCTCGAAGACAACGGAAAGCCTGATCGACAGCTTTATTTTTCTTGCAACCAAAGTGGTCGGAATGACCGTCAAAATCAAAGACATCGAGGCTTACCAAAAAGAGCTCAGAAACGACTACATCTTGAACAAAGAGCTCTCCACTCTGGCCGGCAACCTTGCTTTGAAGTGCGGCCGGTTTCTTGCTGCGTCCAACGCTGTGTTCATCACCACGAAACATATTGATTATAGTCCACAGTTGCCGGTGCAGAGCCACCCTTCTCGTGATGAAAACGGCTATCCGCCTGAGGGCGTTGATGAAGTACCCGGCTCAGCAACTGCAGAATAAATGGTCACCATTCATCAACAAATGCTGAGGTCTTGCTGACAAATTGTTAAGAATTAAACTTTTTTATTTGCTTAGAATACGGTTCGCTTCAATGTCAACCGAACAATCCGAGAGCGCGCCTGCCGCCGTCACTGCGCATAAGGTAGAGACCAAGGCAGCGCCTGCCGCCGATGTCACACGGCAAGCGACGACTCCGACTGCAACCACGCAGCGCGTAAAAAGCCCCAAGCGTGTGGCCGCCGGAAAAATGGTTGCCGAAAGAACGCGTCAGGCCCGGGAAAAACAGAAGAAAGCGGCTGAGGCTTATCACGCAGAAAAGGAAGCGAAAGCCGCCACAGCGGCCCCTGAGCCAGCCCTGGCTACAGAAGAGGAGAGCCCAAATAGCGGCGGCCTTTTTGGCCTCAGCGCCAACCAATGGATTGGTATTGGCGGCATAGGCGTTTCACTGCTAGGGATTTATTACAAACGTAAAGAGCTCAAGTCCGCGTTCGACAAATTAAAAACGCTGGAGCCCGCGCCTGAGCCCGCGAGTGTCGAGCCAGAACCTGCTCGCGCGACACTGTCAAGAGGATTAAAAAAATGCTTTGAACATTTGCGTGTAGTGAATATAACCATGCCGAGAGTTAACATTCCGCGTATTCTCATCTCTTCAGCAGCAATTTTTGGTATCACGGTGATGTATTTCGACTTCAACAGAATGGTTTATAAAAGAGTCACCGAGCTTATCGACTTAATGTGGTGTGAAACGGTAGAAGAAATGGAAACAAGATGGAAAAAAGAAGAAGCCGCGGGAAAGACAGATTAATTTTGTTCTAAACTTTCGCTCTTTCCTTATATCAAGCGCGCTATGTCCGACAACAAGCTTGTCAAGACAGTCATTGACGCCGCAACTCTCACGGGATTAGCCGCGGGCATCGGCTGGGCCGCAAAACAGGTTGTGAAAGAGAATTTCACTTCCGATCCCAGCGGCAGCTTTATGAATTACATGAAGTTCACCGCCGTCATGGCGGGCAACATTGCGCTCAAAAAGTACCTCGAGGACCAGAAAATGCTCCCCGACAGCGTTTGAAAGCGGGGCTCATCTCCGCGCCCCACAACGGGTTCGAAGACCACGTAGTTCTTTTTTGAATGAAAAAAAAAGCCGCTCAATAGCGCGCCATGGCGAGCATCGCGATCATAATTGGCGGGGCTGTGTTGAACGCCACGGCTTTTATCGGCGGCAATTATCTGGCGAAAGCGCTCGGCGGGGGCGACAAAGCCGCGCTTGAAGAAAAAAAGCGCCACGACAAAGCTCTCGAAGATTATCAAGCGGCTTATGCCAAATACACGCGCGACCGCACCCAGTTTCTCGACTGGATCGCGACTAACGCGCAAACGAAGGAGCAGGCCAAGCAGAACTTCACCAACACGGACTACGCCTTCAAACTCTACAACCAGGCGCATCCTGACGAACAGATGGTGCCCCCCAAGGAGGCCAAGTTCTCAGATTTCTATCAGCCAAGCGAGCAGCAGAAAAACGGTGAACTCGCGTTCCTGGGCGCCGGCGCTCTCGCTCTGGGCTACGCGGCTTTCCGGTTCCTTTAAACTTTTTTACGCCTTACTTATATGGACGCCAAACTCGCGAAGATTTACTACGGCCCCGGGGGCTACTGGAAAGGGATCGCCGGGATCAAAAAATTAGCCCAGGCTGCCAAGGTACCTGAAGAAACAGGAAAAAAGTGGCTCATCAGGCAAGCGCTCTGGCAGATATTCCTCCCCGCGCCGAAGCGGATCCCTCGGCCGAAATTCGACGTTCCCACGCCCAACAAGGTCCATCAGGCGGACCTTCTTTTTCTGCCACATGGCAAGCTCCCTCGTGGCCGCAAAGTTTTCAAATATGCTCTCACCGTTGTCGACGTGGCCAGCCGCTACAAAGAGGCCGAACCCCTGACTTCGAAAAATTCTGATGAGGTCGCCCTGGCCTTTCAGAAGATTTACAAGCGATCGCCTCTCGAATGGCCTGAAATGCTGCAGGTTGACCCCGGGCGCGAATTCATGGGCGCCGTCACAAAAGAGATGGACAAGCACAAAACATATATCCGGCGCGGGCGCGTTGACATTCACCGCGACCAGGCCATTGTCGAACGTTTCAACCGCACTCTGGCGGAGCGCTTGTTCGGGCACCAGTACGCCGTGGAAATGCTTCTCCCTGAGGGCAAGCGGTCCACCGCCTGGGTGAAAAGACTTCCTGATGTTGTTTCGGCATTGAACAACGAGGTCACAAGCCTTATCGGCAAGAAACCCGCCGTCGCCATCAAAGAAAAATCTGTTTACGCAAGGCCGTCGACACCTTACACGAGGCCTGTCGGAAAACGCGAAAAAATCCTCCCCTCTCTTGTCCAAGTTCGTTATCTCCACCAGCCCGGCGAGCTTGAAGGGGGCGTGCAAAGAACCACGGATCCAATCTGGTCTTTGAAAGTTTTTAGCATTGAAAGATCTTTCATCAAACCGGATCAGCCCGTTCTCTACTATCTGCGCGACGGACCCAAGCGCGGCCTCGTGCGCGAAGAACTGCTGGTTGTTTCTCCAAACACTACTCTTCCTCCGGCTGACGTGAGCTAGATGTGATATTCGATTGGTTCGATGTGTATCCCTTCGGGCAGCACCCACCGCTTGTCGTAATAAGCGCTCAGCCCCAGCTTCTGCTGCTCGTAAGTGACCATCTGCCCGTCCCGCATCCTGAAACCTCTGTTGGTGGCCATGTCCTTGCTTCCTTCCAGCGCTTCCTCGAACCGCTGCCACGTGATCTCGTTCTGCTTCTTTGACATCCCCTTCGTGCTAAACTTCTTTTTTTCTCCCTCTCCTTCGTCGACATAATAACACTTCGAGCAGAGCGCGATCATCCTGCTGCCCTCGCACTCAAGCTTGAAGATACCTGGGGTGCGGCCGCTCCACTTGTCCCAAGACAGCCACTGATTTTTTTCCGCCTCGAATTCTTGCTTCAGCTCTGGCCGGACGACGTCCTCGAGCCGCTCGCCCGAGATCGCCATGTAGCTGCTGTCCGTGTCCATCTGGATCAACTCGAAATCTCTTCTGTCGACGTACTTGTCGAGAAAGTCGTAGTAGAATTCCAGCATCCACAGCTTCGCCAGCTGATAGACAGCGACTCCAATCAAGCCTCTTTACTTGGGCTGTAAAGGTCTGCTCCGCGCTCGATTGCCCCTCGGAGCAAATAAAGCAAACTCACCCCTGGCAGGCTCACCGCGTCTTTCAGAATGTCGAGTCCTCTCTCGGTGTAGAAGCATTTCATCTTTTCCAGCGCCTCGAGGCCGGGAGCGACATCAAGATTGTTGTAATAGCGCAGCCAGTCTGCGAAGATCCGCATCCCCTTTTCTTTGAACAGCCGCTTTCACTCCTCCCACTCCTTCCGCGTGAGAACGTATCCGCCCTTCAGCTTCGAATACCAGGCCTCGTATTCTGGGAGCCCAGGGAAATCCAGCTTTTCGGCCGCGTCGAACCATTCGTAAGGGAACCAGGATTTCTCGGACTCACTTCCGTAGGCTTTCACCCATTTCCCGTAGCTCGTGCCCGGGCCCAGATAGTTGATGATATCGAGGAAACGGGCCCCCCAGGTGAGCAGGAACATGGTTTTGTTCCCCTTCTTGGCCACTTTGACTTTTTTTGATGCTTCGGCGAGAGTGCTGGCGAAGTGGTTCTTGATCAGGTTCAGGTCGTACGAACCTGAGTTGAAGCCCACGACAGGGACCTGGTTGCACCATTCATTAATTTTTTGCTGCTGGTCTTTTGTCAGCAGGTGCATGTCTTCTGGCACAAACTCCGCGCGCACCTGGTCCTGGATGTTTTTCTCGCGTCTCTCCAGCTCTTTCAGGAACTTGCGGACCAGCTCCACGGGGTTTCTTTCGCAGATGTTGGTGGGCTCTCTTTCAAGAGTGTCCCAGACGCTCACGGAGACCGGCACGTGCGCGTTTTCTATCGTTAACGCTCCTGTCGGCTCTTTCCGATAGTTTTTGTCGCCGTACGCTTCGAAATCGCACAAGATCGCGTGCGGGTAAGTTTTTGTTTGCTTCCTCGGGAGTTCCCCCTTGAGATGCCCAACTTCGCAAGACCAGGCCTCGATAACTTTGTAGCCGCTCTTTCGCAGAAATGCGGAACGGTTCACTGTGGCTTGGTACAGTTGTTCGGCTGTTTTACCGTTTGTTATGACCTCCTGTCGGTTAGGATAACATTTTGGGCATCCGTGGAAGGGGCAGCCGTGGTATTGGAATACCGTCCTCGTTTTGTGGTGGTACCCGTCGACAGGAGAAGACTTCATTTTCCCGCCTTCGCGAGGAAGCCATCTCTCGTCCCCGTGCCCACACATCGCGTGGTGAATGTGTATGCCCCGTCGCTTAGCTTCTCGCTCCAGCCACAAAATCGCTTGTACCGACGCTGAGCCTTTTTGGTACATCACTCTCTCGAAAGTTGTCTCCGGGGCTTCCACTTTTGTCCCCGGGTAAAAGATTACAGTTTCCCCCACCTTGCAGGTTTGATGGTGCCGTTGCAGATTACAAGATTGTGTGAACCTCTGCCCGCAGTGTGTGCATGCATAGGTTTTTACCAGTTTCGCGATGTCTTTTATCAAGAAAGCGTGGCCTTCGTAGACACCTATCGTCAAAAAGTTTTTGAGTTTGGGGTTCGGGTTTGTTCTGAGATGTCATACCACTTCACCGTCATCCAAACGCTGAGGCTCGTAGACACGTATTCCGAGCCAAGATGAGACGGGCGAGCCCTCATTTTGATGGGCTTCTACCTTGTCAAGCTCGTCCAGAGACGTTTTTCTGAAGTTCGGTTGGATGGTCTTGAGTTTGTAGAAACTCTGGGCCAGTCTTCGCGCTTCTTTTGTACAACTATCTGTGCGCGCCCCTCGGTGCACAGCGAGGCATCGCGATAGGCACAGGTTGTCGTTATACACGTCCAAAGATACCATTGCCCGGCTATGGGCAAGGTTGCGCAGCCATTCGGGCAATGGCCCTGTTGCCACCAAAGGCTTCCTGTCAAGCACAACCTTCGCGTCTACGTTGAAAAAGTTTTCAAACACCCACTTCGTGTTGGGCCTGTCTGTTTTTTCCAGATCGAGACGCAGTTCTTCCTGACGGTTAAGCCATTTTTCCGCGTCTTCCAGTTTGTCAAAGCACTGTGAGCCCTTGGGGTTCGAGTAGTACACAATAATCGTTCCATCCTCAATGTAGCGCAACTGGTACGCGAAAACGTGCCTCAGATAGAACGACGTGCTTACTCTTTCGCGTATCTTCACCATGAAGTCTGGTGTGAGGTTTCTCCCCAAACCTCTGATGAAGCGCCATCGAATGTAAAGCCGGCCCGTACTCTCTTACCCTTCTTTCTCTGCGTCATCGAACAGATCCAGAATCTCCTTCTGGTAGTCTGTCAGTGTTCGGGTTTTCCGCGCAGGGAAGTGGTCGTACTCCCTCAGAATCGCTTGCGCTTTTCTCGACTTTCTTTGCCGTGGAGGGGCTCTTGGCTGGTACGGCTTCGGAAGAAGCGGCTTTTGCAGACGCGCCTGCGTTTCCTGAGAAATTGGTTCATCCAGCACGTTCTGGACAACCTTTCTTACGGCTGGCGCGTTTTCTGCAAGAAGTTGATCGAAATAACGCAATACAGCGGGATCTATTTTTGCGAGTTCTTCTTCCAGGACATACCTTTGGTTGGTGGAGGACATAGTGCCTTGCGGTATAACAAAGACCCCCTATTTCTCCAATTGGGTTGTCTTTAGCTCGCGCAAAACGAGAGCGAAAGTTTTGTTCGCTTTTTCTCGCTTCCGGCTTAACCACTTACTTACTTTTTTCCCTCCGCAGCCCCTGCATAACCTGTAGTCACACAGAACCCCGACCCCACATACCAGACATTGGGCCGGCATTCGCATTCCTTTCTTCAACTGATAGTTGTGCTGCTTGCAATAAGCGCCGACACACCGCTTTCCGCAGCTTTCTTTCCGGGTCCGCATCAGCCACCCGCACTTGTTTGGCGCTCGAGTCATTCCGGCTCTCGCGGTATAACACCGGGCTCGCTTGTTTCTAACATGCCGCACTCCTTTGTTGTCAGTCCCACTGCCGTTGTTTCACCTCACGGGGCGGTTGAAACCGGTTTGAACCGGTTCTTTCCAGTGGCCGCGGCCACCTCTCGTGGCTGGACGCGGCGCTCCCGCGCCCCTCGCGCACCACTCCGCCGCCCCTCGTTTGGCGGGGCGCTGCGCGGGGGTGCCACTGTTGTTAGTAGTATATAAAGAATTAACCAAATACTATTTCAAAGAGGGAGCCTTATTTCACCGTTTCGCAGCCCCCATGTTCAACCGGCCCGAGCTTGTGAGGGCCGGTCTTGATGGTGGGGGCTGCGATAAGGTGAAATAAGGCTCCCTCTGCGAAATGGTATTTGGTTAATTCTTTATATACTACTAATTATAAAATAAGCAAGGGTCTTCATTGGTTTAGGCAACCCAGGCTAGACCTATCCAGAGAATCGAAATTGGTAAATATTCTGGCTAAATGAAGTTCCTGAATTTTTGGTTGAATGGATCGCTTTTCGGAAGTTCAACATTTCCCCTATTTTCTGGAAACTTTCCCAAGAAATACCTTACCGTTTGTCCCTGTTTCCAAAATTTCCACAAAGCGCCCCTAGTTTACTCAAATGAAGCGAACAATGAAAAGCAAGATGATCTGCTAATTAACGGACCTTTGTTCAGACGTACTGTGCTTGTATAGAAGTTCGGTGAACAAGGCTCCTTTTGGAATAGAGTATTTGAACTTTCCCAGCTCTTGTCGAAAATTGTGATTTTTCAATGATTCGTATAAATTCTCGCAATTCATAAAAAATTCTGAGCCCCCTCCCCCCCCCTCCTTAGAAAAAAATGAGGTGAGAGCGAATCAGTTATCATCCTTGTTATTCAACATGATTGAAGCTAAGCGTCAAGGTAAAAATAACGACGAGGAAGCAAAGCGCGAGTATCTCTGCGTCATTCTTGTTTATTAATCATCTGAGAGACTTAGGGCCTGTTTACAAGGAGGAAGGGTTACCTTAGCAAGCGGGTTAACCATAGCTTGAGGGCAAAAGATAGCGCTGTGGTTTACAAGCAAAATTTCACAAGTAGGGGAACCCTACAACCGGGGACAACTTAATGCGCAGTTACACTTAAAGGGTCTGGA
This sequence comes from Orbicella faveolata, assembly GCF_042242905.1. NCBI lineage: Eukaryota > Metazoa > Cnidaria > Anthozoa > Scleractinia > Merulinidae > Orbicella > Orbicella faveolata. The sequence continues at coordinate 14,168,830 of NW_028301541.1, forward strand.
AACAAGTAGAAAGTTAACCTGCGTAGGCGGGTAACCCCACCTGGAGTGTCTACAAGGGAAAAAATTACGTACCCGCCTGCCAGGGTAACCCTAGCACTCAGATAGGGTAAACCGCCTACCCGTTCAACACTGGCTGCCTTCTAAACACGACGAAGAAAAAAATAGGAAACGTTTGAGTGCTAAGGTAACCCGCTTACCAGGGTAACCCTCTCTCCTTGTAAACAGGCCTTTACCCAGGTACGCATCATAAACTTTAATTACAGTAATCAAAGCGTTGGATCATTGTACGAAGTGAAAACCACGACATTGCTCTGAAACCCCTTTTAAACCTTGAGATTTTTACCGACTAAATTAAATGTAGATGTAAAAGTTTCCCGAGATAAAATCGGTGACTCGTGAAAAACTCAGTTTTCCGAGGCTAACTAGGTAAAAAGGGACTCCTCTAACCTCGACTGCTAATATTAGGTGTCCGTGGTTCCTTAGCAAAAGGCGATGTATAAAATAAATCATCATCATTATCATTCATGACGACGAGTCCTTTGTGTTCTCAACTGCCGCAATGTGACTCAACTGCGTTTAGGGATAAGAGAGCCATTCAACTTGTGTTTTGACAAAAAGAATTCTTGTGAGAGAAACTGTTGGTAGCTTGATTATAAATTTCAGTTCGCCCCTGAGATTCCCAATTGAGGCAAGTTGGTCTGTTTGTATGTCTAGTATTTAACTACAAAAACTATACGACTGAGTCATATGATGTGTCCGTTTAATGCACCTTTGTTGAGTTTGTCTGACCTTTAATGCGTCGTCAGTTCCGTATTTACTAAACGCATAATACGTCTGAGACGCATTATTCGTCTTCTAGATAAATACGGCCAATGCGCCGATTCTTTTAATTTAAGTTTATCTCATGTATCACGAGTTCCCCTGAAAATCGTATATTTTTCGTAGCAGTGGTTCGCTTATCGAGGGCACGAGCAGCTTCTTGCACTCTAGGAAAGCAAGCGACTGCTTTGCTGACTAAATCTCACACAAAGCTTAACATTAAACCCTTACACAGGGCAGTCCTTTATTTGAGTTTAACGGGAGGTGTCGTTGCATAGATGGCATGTTCGTGTTTTAGAAGTTTTAGAAAATTCTAGAATGCGTGTGTTCAACGATAGCTGTCACCTTTAACCCTCTCGTTCTATTTTCATCTCAACGTACGCGTTTTGGTATTTTTCCAGTTTTGTTGTTGTTTGAGATAGCAGCACTAAAATAGAACATCTGGCAATGCTTTTACTCTACGCTAGGGTTGCATTTACTAAATTGATTGATGTGTTTATTAAATTCATTATCAGAGAATCTGTTTTTTTTTTTTTTTACATTTCAATGCTGAAATATATATATGATGCATGGTCAGAAAAAACATAAACATTAGGGTTGAAAGCCATCTATAGTAAATTATGTCATTACGGTAATATCAATGCGTTCCCCTGCTAATTGTCTCCAAATAAAGTTATTATCACTGCTGAAAACACTGCAAAGCTTTTGTGTATTTCTAAGTTCTTTACTTTATCGTTGGAATTCAGTTTAAAACACAGCCCTGGGTAAAACTGTTTGAAAACTATTGTGAAAAATCATTGACTTTTGACAGAAGCGCAATTTTAACCATAGTGGACAATTCAATCTTACCTGGTTTGCTTTAACTGACATTGTGTCCTAAAATATCTTTTTTCAATTAGTTCTTATGACCCTCACTTGATATACTCTCTGTTTGACGTTTTGGCTGTTCTCCATTATTATCTCTTAGTATTCTTTATCCTGTCGCAGAAACAAGAACAACTAAGTTAGAAAATTAAGAGATTTGTTTAACTGTTCAGTTGGTTAGCGGAAAAAGCAACTGCCGACGAAGATTCCTGATTCTCAATATCATTTTACACACCCTCCATTTGAAATAAGTACCCCATTCATGGCCAAATAACGTACCACTACCCGCTTAAAATAATTGTAAAATGATGCAACCTGGTTATGTAAGAAAAAAGGGTAAAATCTAAACTACTCTTCTTATACTGTAACTCTTGAATTACGGAGTAATCAAGGAGACAGGAGGTAACTCCGCATGCGTGTTGACAGCAAATGTTAACTCAAGACTAAGCCTGTTGGTGGTTATGTTATAAGAGGTCTCCTTATGTCTTACCTTGATTAAAATCTTTTTACTGGGTTATAACCTCTGTTTTGAAAAATAGCGTCTGATCTACGCTGACTGGCGTTAAATTACATTCCATGACATTAGAAGAAGCGTCTTAAAGGTTGAGCACATACCATCACAAAACCAGTTAAGAAACGAGTTCATACCACACAGACGTGAAGTTCTACTTTTATAAAGTGTTGATATTTTTTATCTCTTGAAGCATGGCACAGTTTGTGTATTTTACTGCTTTGTTGGTGTTGTGTGGGACAGGGGACTCTCTGGAAACCACTGCCAGCCCTCAACAACAAAATACTGGCGATACCAAGGACTTATGTGAGGTAGAAAGTTGAATATCAATTGCCTTTTTTAACGAAAATCAATCAGTTCTATATGAGATGTAAAGATATTTTGCATGATTGTACAGTATTTTTCCTATGTGGCAGTTCAGTATCTGTTTGAAACATAAAAGGCATATGTCTGTCTGTTCACAAATCGAGGCTGATTGCTAAAATAAAATGTTAGAGAAAGCGATATAAGAATGTTTGCTTCCTAAGTCATAGTAAATTCGCTCAAGGAATGTTAATGATGTCCATGTTGCTCCCAGTAAGAGTCGGCTTCACAAACGAACAAACCTTGTTATGCAAGAATTAGAGGAACATATTTGACCTGATTAGGAGAGGTGCAAGGTGACACTCAAGATGACTGATGTAGATATCAAGAACGTGACTATTGTATCTAAATTAAGGGGATTTGTTCTTGTCAAAGCAGACCTACAAAGCGACCATTCAAATGACAGGACACTGACACTGAATGGCAAGTGACTGATACCGCTGAAGCAGTAGGAGACAAAAATGCGGATTGGTTTTCATGCTGCAATATATATGGACATATATAAGAAACATTTTGTTCTCGTGTTGTCAAAGTTTATATTCTGCTCCAAAGGGGTTTTTTGAACAAGAACTGTGCATGTTTTGCTTTCTTCTTAGAAATAATTCATAGACAATTCTTCAAAGAAATGTCCATGTTGCCCCTAGTAAGAGTTGGCTTCACAAACGAACAAACATCATTTTTTATGTAAGAATTAGAGGAACATATTTGACCTGATTAAAAAAATATATATCAAGAACGTGGCAATTTTCTCAAAATTGATCATGACAGGATTTTTTTCTCGTCAAAGTAGGCCCACAAGGTCACATGTCTAATGACAGACCCGCTGACACTAACATTATTCTTAAAACAAGTCACTGATATCGCTAAAGCGTTAAGAAACAAAAATGCAGATTGTTTTTTATGCCACTACATCTATCAACATAAAAAAAAAAACATTTTGCTCTCGTGTTGTTTAAGTTCCACATTGTGGTTCTTAGTGCAATGAATGCATTTGTTGCTTTCTTCTTAGAAATCCACATCTACCCATGGATTTCCGGGTATTCCAGGATCCAATGGTATGCCGGGAATGCCTGGTATTCCGGGGCCCCAAGGACCGCAGGGAAGAGATGGAGTTAAAGGACAGACTGGTGATAAGGGATCGCATGGAATGCTAGGACAAAAGGGAGAGAAAGGAAATGAAGGGCCTCGTGGAAAGAGCGGACCGCCAGGAATAATGGGAATAAAAGGAGCGCGCGGAACTGTGGGAGATCAAGGAATAAAAGGCGATAAGGGAGAGAAAGGAGAAAGTGTGACAAGTCCGTCTAGTGCAGTGCCACAAACCAACTGGAAACAATGTGTGTGGAAGACTAATGATAATCGAGATAGCGGTAAGATTAAGGTGAGAGTAAAACGTTCTGATTAAGAATGGTTATGAGCAAAATTACTGTTATCACCTAATGTAAGTTAAAATTTGGATTCAGAACTCGACAAGGATTTAATTGAGAGCAGAAGCATATTACCAAGATTCCACTGAAATAGAAGCTGCACTGAGATTTTTGTGAAACTTTGCCTATTGATTGTTCATATTATAGGAACTTAAATTTTGAAATAAAAATGAGGGGTCCCCATGTTTAGGAGCAACAGAACCTTGTTTATACCCTTATAAATCCTTATAATAGCACCATGATTGTAGTCACGATTGCTTGCTAAATTCACGTTTCCGACGATTGCTTTTTGTTCTACGCTGAGAATTGGTCCACATTTATTTTACACAGAGAAATTTGTAACTCAATTCAAAACAACAGAAAAAAATGATCGGTCACCATACTTGTTTGCGAGAAAATGACGATTTACCTCTATGGCGAGGTCCAGCCGTAAAGAAAAAGCCGCCATTTTTTAATGCGCACGCGCTAATCACGCGTGAAATTATGCGCAGTAGGGATGCGCAATGCAATACTGGGGAATGACCTTAAACGCTTCTAGGTGATATGCTTCTGTTGAGAGAGAATCATGCTGTTATTAACCGAAGTATTTTTTCAGCTGGTTTCATATCATTGTGACGAAACTGATATTACATCTTTAAGATAATGAGAAGTGGAATTGTGACTTGCGTATTGGAGTACTGAGCATCCATCCTCATTTATTCTTTTATCATTACTTAGCAAGACAAGTGTGATATAAGAATCTTTGTTACGTCCGCATACTACGTATGGGCAGGAACCATAATCGGGGACGGAGACCGTCAGAGCGCGCTATTTCTAGTATTGTGGCTGTCCCTATGATATGGGACAATTTTTCTATTTTTAGAACAAATTGCGTCATCGCCTGCGGCACACGCGCGTACATGCTGCGAGGATTTTTGCGAACGTAGCGCGGGGAAATGGCGTCCGAAATTCCCGAAATGTTTGATTCTTTTGGCCCACAACTCAATACGATTGCGTTTTCACTAGGCCGATTAGCTAGCTGAACATTCTTTCTAGGTGTTTGTTTACAGACCAACATTTGCTAGTTAAACGTGACATCTGTTTTCACTGGAAATTTAACCAATAATTTAACCCGCTGACTCAGAAGATTCAAATTACAAAACCGCGCAACTTTCAAAAATGGCTGTTGATTCTAGCTATATTTATGCGCAGGAGATCGAGAAGGCATTTTTTTTTTCCCCAGAGGATGCGGTTAATGTCCCCAGAAATGAGGAAGATGCGACGAAATGTTGTAATGCAGGAACTTGTTCTGCACGTCGAGCGCCGTGTCCTAGCCAAGGAACTGGAGAATCTAGCGGGACCGTAGGAATTGTAAACCGAAATAATTGAGAAGGACTGTTGAACTCGTTTGCCGCTTAAAGTTCTGTTTCGCAAAATGAACCGCGATACGAGCGTCTGGTATATACTATTGCCAAATTCTTTGCAGGCGTCTGTCACTACGTACAATGTGATTGGCTGCGGCATTTACCGGGACAAGTTATACCATCTCGCGAGGTAGTATAACTTGGCTTGAATTTCCGGTCATATTGGCGAGATAATCGCTTCTTGTTTCTGGTGAAAACAGCGTGCATTTTTAACTCGCTAAACTCAAGACGAACTGCTTTCTCTGCATTTCCGGACTTTTCCGACTTTATCTAGCCAAAATTGTTCTAGTGAAAACACAACCTACGTTCATGTCTGTTGGAATTTTACTTCAGTATTTTCGTCGTAAGCTGCTCCAGTTTGAGTGAACATAATTAACTTTGGAGTGAGGTAAGACAGTGTCGAATTTAGTTATGTCCCGCTTTATATCAGTGACCAAGTTGTGTTGCGCTGCTTCTTCCGCTGCTTCCACATTACTCCACGCTCTAAGTTTCACATATGTTGAAGATTAACAGCTTTTCCATAACACAGCGAAAAAGCCAGTTGGATATATTTGGATATAGCACCGTTTTATGGACTTCAAAGTTTCCCTCCCTTGTGACGATTTCGCCAGAGTCTATCTCGACCGAAAATTAAAAAAAAAAAAAAAGTTGTAAGTTTAAGATTCGCCTGAATTGTAAGCAACGCTTGATGATTTGTCAAGGTCCAATAAGCGACAATAAGATTTATGTCTATAGATGCTGCTCAGTTTTGTTTGTGTCCAAGTCCAATAAATTGTCTGTTGTCGATGAATAAGAGCGCCCGCCAATGCGTGTTTTGTACAGTCAGTAAAAGATGACAAATTGGACTTCCGCACTTTCGTGTGAAAACGTACATCGAACTCATATAATATCTCTAGTTTTTAAATATGTTTAAGGTTGATAAATGTTTGAGAACAAATTAAAAGCTTAGTTGAAAATATGTGAATACAGCAGAAATAATCAGCAAAGTTACGCTGACGCTTTCTTTAATCAGCTCGAATAACGATTTCGATTTCGTTGGTTGAGTTATCAAAACTCCTTGTCTATTTTATTTTCGCAGTGAAAAATTTCACTTTGTTAAAGAAATACACATGATGTTAGTAGCTTTTGGCGATGGTCAAAATTGTTGCAGCATCTCAGCACAAAAGACAACGAAAGAAATCTTTGTACGCGTCAGACTTTCCTTTCCAAAACGTTTGCAAACTCGCCAAACAAACAGAAGCAATAAGCCTATCAAAAACAGGGTTTGGTTATGATTAAGCATTGTTTGGGAAACTCAGAAACTAACTCGATACCAGGGTAAAGAGTTTTCTGGCATAACTTTGCTTTACAGAACAAACGCAAAATTTACTCGTACAACTAGCGCGAGCAGATACTATTCATTCGCGCGCGAAATTGAAGTCTTGTTTTCGACCCCGAAAAACTCACCTTTTTCCATTGGCTAGGAGCATAAAACTACATATAAGAGCCTGGTTCTTATTCCCTGCCTTATTCCATGCCATCGCTGTGAAAAAATCTGCAAGAGAATCTCGCAACTCTCACCATTTGATCACGCAGCGTGACAACGTCCACGCGGGAGCCCCTGACATGTGCGTGGATCCGCGCGGATATATGACGTCAGGATGGCGCAATTTGTTCTAAAAATAGAAAAATTGTCCCATATCATAGGTGCGCACGGATCCCAAGACGTACGGTCTCCGTCTCCGATTATGGCTCCTGGTAAGGAAGAATCGTCGAAAACTCAGAAACTTCATGTTATCATACTAGACACACAATTCCAGTTCAGAATTAAGTGGAAGCCCAGGTTTTCTACAATAGTAAACCAAAAACATGAGAATCAGTGAAAAATAGAAACGATAAGCCAAAAATAACACGCACAAAACCCTTACCGACTGTTTCGTTCTAAACAGGTAAACAATACGTCATGATGATAAAACATCTACGTCTACTTCTTTAGTTCAGCTATTTGGTGTTTAAGTTTGGCGACTCAAAAATTCAACCAAGAGTAAGCTTTATAACAAGTGACCAAGGTCGCCGGATGCGGGTCCGCAATGGGTGCGCAACGATATTACCACCTTCAGAAGCTTATAGAGTGTGAGTCTATTGATCACTGTCAAGATCGTCTTACTGGTATCTGGTCATAGATCATCGATTTAACTCTTTTTGGGGGCTCAGAATTCAAATATTATTTTCTGTGTAAATTCAGCTGGCAAAGTTCTTCATTATTAAATTTTGTCGGCCCCATCTATTGTTGAGTTGGGCGGGGACTGAGTACTAGGTGTTATTAGACAGTGCTTGGCGTGTTTTTGTTTGGAAGGATGGAGAAGGAGATTTGATAGTTTGAGGGAACGCAATCTACACCTAGTGAAAAATATAACACCATAAAGATATAGTGACGGTGGTCTTGCTGTTGACATTTTAGTCCAAACGTCTTTTAAGAGGCCAGTACTCCCAAAAACTCACCCAGATTGTCTCACTCCTCTAGATTTAAGGGTAGCTCCTTACACCACACTACCGCGCAGCCAACAACATATGATCGGTGTTCAGATATGATCCCAGCTAATGATACAAATACAACCAGTGTGATATAATTTATTGTTATGAGGACTGACTTGATTTCCTTTGTTTGTTCCAGGACTGCTCGTTTAATAAGTTGCAGTCTGATACAGCAATTAAAGTCTCATTCCAGGGAAATATGAGAGTCCAGGGCACTTCTAGGTGTAACCGGTGGTTCTTCAAGTTTAATGGTAACGAATGCAATGGACCAATGACAATCGAAGCTGTTGTGTACAATGGTTGGCCATCATCTGCTGGGAATCCCAATCTGTTTCATCATCGATCATTTGAGGGATACTGTGAAAACATCCCACAGGGCACGGTTAGAGTGGAATTATGGGTAGGATCTTGTCCTAGTGGCAATACTTTGGGTGACGCTTACACTGGATGGTATTCAGTGTCCCGGATAATGATCGAGGAAGTGTCTAGGCCCCAGTCCTAATTAATCAGCCCTCATTATCGAGATTATCGCGTAGCTTATGGTTATTAAAAGTTATTGTAGTGAGAACTGACATTTTTGTGTTTTTTTTTTAGTGGAACTGTTTCAGCCGTACGAATGGGTAAAAATAAGGCCATAAATGTGATCAGTGTAGCATAAAAATTTTCTAAAAATAGAAAATCAGCAAGTCAAATGTATGTTCCAACAACTCGGTGTGATGGCTACTCTAGTTGCAGTTGCACTGCACTGATGACTAAACAGTTTTTTTTATCAATGTTTCATGTTATCGTATCAGTAGTTACTTAAAAACAAATTTCCATATGGTTAATTTTTCCGCTATTGATAGGACTAGGATGTGTAATAAGAAAAGAAATGATAAAATAGGTATTGCGTAGAATTTATCTGTAACACTTTGTAACTTACTATACTGTGTCTAAATAAAAATAGCATTAAAAAACAATACTGCGTTTGAAACTTAACTTAATCGTATTACAGTGCGACTACTTGAATTGGTCCAGCTTGAAGAAAACTAACCAATCAAAACGCAAACTGAGAATAATGGATTAGTAGCTTCTCGTGACGGCAGGTAGCGGTCTGTTTGTCATATACAAAGAGATTCAGTCCTAGACAGCGAATTATCATAAAATTTAGCTAGGGACTTGGGGAGGGAGGGAGTGGCGATTTGGTTTTCAATAAAGTGTAGTGTTTTAAAACTGAACTCCCAAAATATTTCCAGATAAAAACCAATCCTCCCGTCTCAATTAGGTCCGCAATGCCTACTTGAATTGCTATAAGTGAGAAGGCAATCACTGGAAAGGTAAAGGGGTTACTTTGAGACTGGAGACATTGTGGTCTTGGTGAAAAACTGGTTGCCCCTTGGTCCCTTCCTGGAAGGAAAACCAAACCAGAGAGACGGGCTTGTGAGAAGAGTCACGCTAAAAACCAAGTTCGTGGTCCTGGAACGTTCCATCGACAAGATTGTCCTTCTGGAGGCTCCTAGACTCCACGAGAGCAGCTAAACATTGTTGATCTTAATGTCCTCAATAGACTGCGACAAGTCGCTCTTTTGCTCAGAAATCCGTGGGAAAGAACGCGAGAAGAAAGCAAAACGAGTGGCGTGCGGCGAAGCAGCGAGCCGCGAGTAGCGCGGGAGCATATCACGGATATCGCATATCACGCTCGCACACTCACGACCCACCGCTCGCTTGTGTTGCGATCTTCTTTGCGTTCTTCCACACAGATTTTCGAGCAAAAGGGAGACCGTAGGAACCTCAGTGAACAATCACAAGCACGGATTTTTTTTTAAGGTTGCTGTAGACCTTCAAGAGCCTATTTTGTCCAAAATTACTTTTTTACACCAAATTCAAGACTTTTTATACTTTATCTGAATTTTCCAAAAAAAATTATTTGAAAAACTTTATAAAACGCGAACGAGTTATCCACAAAAACGTAAATTCTTAAAACGAGTCAATGAGCCGCAAACTATGATAAGTCAATTAAAATGTGTCAACCTTTGAGTTGAGCAGTAACAATTTTCGCGGCAACTGATCTCATCCGCGGAGTCGTATTTCGCTTCTTTTGTTTACGTCTTGCAATTTCTCGCAGAGAAATCTTCGCTTTTGTTGATTGTTTTCGTCTCTTAAGATAGACTAGGCGCTTCGCACTCCACATTTAAGCGCAAGCGCAAATCGCAGGCGAATGTTTCGTCGATGCCCTGCTCTAGCTTCTTCTGGTACAAAAGTTGATTGCCGCGGAATTACCGACGAATTTAATCGCTGATATCTGACAAGGCAGTTTCTCCAAACGCTCCTTTCCCCTTCTTTATAGAGTGTTTTTCCATATTCTACTAAAACAAACAGGCCGATAAACAGCGCGTTTAGTTTTTTTCGTAAATGTGTAAATATCTGCACTCGACTCGGCTCCCCGGATAGGCCTGTTCAAGGCTATTCCGCTAGCATTCTTCTTTTTTCTCTTTTCCTTGCTTACCATTTATCTGCTGATTCGGTTTAGATGCTACATGTTTCACGGCAGACGATGTAAGATATGAAGATATACTGTAAATGTAAACATTGCATATTCATTCCCGGGAAGCCTTACTGTAGCCTGCTGGGAAGTTTAAAGCTGCGTTTCATTGGTTGGCGGCATGGCGAACCGTGAATTTCTTTTGAGGCCGAAAACTTAGGTTTATTTTTGCGTGAATTACCTCTATTCAAATGAATTAATAGGGTATGTAGATTTATCGGATTTCAACGAAACTTGGCCAAAATGTTCGTCAGATATTAGCGCATCAAAGAGTGGGAGGCTTTTGCGAAAATCAAAATATTTTTCTTGTGACGTCCCATTGAGTAACAGCAGTTAGAAAATTTTCTGTTGTCCAACTTTGAAAGAGATTTTCTGAGCAACCAATAGAAATATCGAAAAAGCCTCACACTCTTTGTTAGCCCATCAACTCCTGATTGATAATGTCCAGTCAGTTTAGATGTCCGGGGTAACACAAAGGCTGGTAATTCAGTTTAGCACGGCAAGTACGGTCATTTTTGCGATTTTAGGTTTGCGCGTGCCTATTAAAACAAAAATAGCAAAATATTTGTTATTTTCGGATTCTACAGTTTATTAGCTTTACATTGATATATAGTTTGCCGTGGTTTTCTTTAAAGCAGCGCGTAAAGAAAGCATTTTCCGGAAGGCACCCCTGAAGGTCTACAGTAACCTTAACTGAGTTCATCATTTCACCGGAAGAAGTAATGGGCTCCTAGTGTGAGGTAAGCCATTTTTTTCCTTACCGATGCGCGCTCATTTAGACTGGAACCGACTTACATCGTGGGAAAAGCAGTCTAAAAATAGAGCGATCTGTAAAAATACCGTTACATAGGCTTAGTGTGGGAGTTGCATGCTCCTAGTGATGGGCTCCTGGTTACGTGTTCCACCGAAAATCGTGTAGCCTTTGTAGCAAGGGTTTCTGTGAAAACGATTCGGGCACGAGGAGAGGCGCGGAGAACATTATGAGGAGTGGTGTAATGTTCTGACTAAACTAGTTTCCTGAGTTGTATGGTTGAATAAGTGAGAACAATAAACTTCCGGTTTGCATTTTGGAGAATTTCCAGTGGCGAATAGAACAGCATTTTCTGGAATTTCAGGAAAAGAAGACAACCTTGCGAGGTATACCGAAATTTTCGGAAATTTTTCACTAGGAATTTCAAGAATTTTCGGTTGAATAGAAAGCGCCCCTAGTTTACCCGAATGAACCGACCATTGAAAAGAAAGATGATCTGCTAATTGACAGACCTTTCTTGAGGCGTTCTGTGCTTGCGTGGAGGTATATTGGGAATGCCTTCTTTCGACCATTGCTTGCGAGTATCTGGACTTTCACAGTGCGTGTCGCAAAAGGTGATTTTGCATTGATTATTTTAGTCTCCCAAGTTATAATAATTGTGACCCCCTAAAAATTGATCTGAAAGCGAGTCAGTTATCATCCTTGTCATTACAAATATTTAAAGCTAAACGTCGAAGCAAAAGTAATGACGAGGAAGCAACGCGCAAATATCTCTTCATTATTCTTGTTTTTTAACCATGCAAGACGGAGACCTGGCCTACCCATGTACGCATCATCGTAAACGTTTATTACAGTACGTAAAACTATGGATCATTATACGAAGTGAAAAACATGTTGTTCACTTACCTCTGAAAACTCAGAGAAACTCGGGTTTCTGAGGCCAGTTTTGTATTTCCCCTCGTAAAATGACCCCTTCCAGCTAATATAGAGCAAAAGGCGATGTATAAAATAAATCAGCATCATTATCATTAATGTTCTCAACGGCTGCATTTACCAAGAAGGCGAATAATGTGTCTCGGATGCATAATGCGTCGAACATTATAAGTGGGTTTAGGTAAATATGGAACGCATTAAACTCCTGTGTTTTTTCACAGACAAAGTTCTTGCCAGAGAGACTGTTGGTCGCTTATTTACAGATTGAGCAGATTCTCAGTTCAGGAAAATGTGTAGTATTTGTCTTGTATTTAACTCGAACAACTATACATCTGAGACGCTAAAAGCGTCCGTTTCGTAAAATTGTTAAGTTCGTCTGACGTTTAATGCGTCGGATTTCCCGTATTTACTAGATGGATAATACGTGTGAGACGTATTATTCGTGTTCCTAGGTAAATACGGCCAATACGCCTAATAATTTTTTAAAATTTGGTTTAATGGCTGTAGCCAACGCACCAGCAATAATTTAGGTCGTACAGAAATTTAATACAATTGCGAACAACTCGAACTCTTAACGTAATTGCACATGAAGTGGTTTCTAGGATAAAGGTAACAAGCATAATACATTAAGAAGGAACAACTAATTACAACAATGGAAATAACACAGGAAATACGAGACAAACGAAGAAAGAGGACATTACCCGACCATTTGGGAATAAGGCGATCGAAATAGTATAAAGAACGTAACGTTGTTATAGCTTGTGACCTCGAGCGAAATACTTTGCGATTTACATAACCCGCGCGAAGGCAGAACTATTTATGCATAGCTGCGCGGACTGGGACTAGGCGGGGGATTGGTTTCTACAATGGCATTTTTAACGTGTTCCGTCGAAAATCGTATAGTCTTCGAAGCATTGGTCTCCTTGAAAACGATAGGGGAACGAGACGAAGAAGAAATTTTGTGGGGAGTTTGGTAGGGGGGCGAAAGCGCTCTCTTCCTCCAGCCTCTCTAACCCATTCTTTTTCCCAGGTCCTCTCACTATAAGATTCTACGCGTCACCTTCGTCCTAAGAAAGCAAGCCACTGCTCCGCTGGCTAAAACCCAGTTTTGTTGTTGCTTGAGATGACAGCCCTAAAACAGAACATCTGGCAATGCTTTTACTCCACGCCAGCGGAAAATTTACTAAATTAATTGATTTGTTCATTAAATTCATGAAAAAGAATCCGTTCTTTACATTTCAATGCTGGAATTTACATCATATGTATGTTCACAAACAAACATAAACATTAGGGTTGAAACATCCATGGTGAATTAACTCGTTACGGTAATATCAAAGCGGTCTGCTGCTAGTTATCTTTCAACAAAGTTCTTTTCACTGCTGAAAACATTGCAAACTTTTTGTGTATTTCTCAGTTCTGTACCTTTTCTTTGAAATTCAGTTTAATACATAAAACGTGGTACTACTGTTTGAAAGCTATTGGAAATCACTGACTTCTGACAGCTATGCAGAGGAGAAATTTTAACCATACTGAACAATTCAATCTCACCTGGTTTCTTTGAACTGACATTGTATCCCAGGACATCTTTTTTAAATTAGTTCGTATGACCCCTACTTAATATACTCTCTGTTTGACGTTTTGGCTGGTCTCCAATTCTCTCCGAGTCTTCTTAATCCTGTCTATCATATCAACCAAGCTGGAAATTTAAGAAAATGGTTTAAATGTTCGGCTGAATAGTGATACTCTTTTATCAAACAGAGTTGTTTAGCACAAAAAGCCACTGTATAAAAATTCCTGATTTTCAATATCATTTTACACACCCTCCATTTGAAGTACCCCATTCATGCCCAAATAAAGATCTACTACCCGCTTAAAATAATTGTAAAATGCAACCTCGTTATGTAGAACAAACGGTAAAATCTAAACTTCTCCTCTTTTACTGTAACTCTTGAATTACGGAGTACTCAAAGTCCCTCCGAAAGAAGGAGACAGGAGGTAACTCCGCATGCGTGTTGGCAGCAAATGTTAGCTAAAGACTAAGCCTGCTGGCGTCCTATCTACGCTGACTGGCATTAGGAGAAGCGTCTTAAAGGCTGCGCACATGTCATCACGAAACCAGTTATGAAACGAGTTCATACCACACGGACGTGAAGTTCTACTGTTATAAAATATTGATCGTTTTAAGTGTTCAAGTATGGCACAGTTTGTCTATTTTGCTGCTTTGTTGGTGTTTTGTGGAACAGGGGACTCACTGGAAACCATTACCAGCCCTCAAAAACAAAATACTGGCGATACCAAGGACTTATGTGAGGTAGAAAGTTGAATAACAATTGCCTTTTTTAACGAAAATCAATCAGTTGTATATGAGATGTACAGATATTTTGCATGATTTACAGTGGTCCTCATATGCGGTAGTTCAGTATCTGATTGAAACATAAAAGGCGTATGTCTCTGGTTCCAAATCGAGGTTGATATACTCAAATAAAAATTTAGGTGAAGCGATATAAGAATGTTTACTTCCTAAGTCATAGTAAACTCTCTCAAGGAATGTTAATGGTGGCCATGTTACTCCCAGTAAGAGTCGGCTTCACAAACGAAGAAACATTGTTATGCAAGAATTGGAGGAACATATTTGACCTGATTAAAATATAGATATCAAGAACGTGACTATTGTCTAAAAATTGTCAGGATTTTATCTTGTCAAAGCAGACCCGCAAGGCCACAAGTCCACTAATAGACACGCTGACACTAACAATACTGTAAAAACAAGTAACTGCTATCGCTAAAGCAGTAATTATAAGAGACAAAAATGCAGATCGTTTTTCATGCCACAATATCTATCGACATAAGAAACATCTTGTTCTCGTGTTGTTTAAGTTTAACACTGTGGGTTTCAGTGCAGTGAATGCATTTGTTGCTTTCTTCTTAGAAATCCATATCTACCCACGGATTTCCGGGTATTCCAGGATCCAATGGTATGCCAGGAATGCCTGGCATTCCGGGGCCACAAGGACCGCAGGGAAGAGATGGAGCTAAAGGACAGACTGGTGACAGGGGATCGCAAGGAATGCTGGGACAAAAGGGAGAGAAAGGAAATGAAGGGCCTCGTTGGAAGAGCGGACCGCCAGGAATGATGGGAATAAAAGGAGCACGTGGAACTGTGGGCGATCAAGGAAAAAAAGGCGATAAGGGAGACAACGGAGAAAACGTGACAAGTCCTTCTAGTGCAGTGCCACAAACCAACTGGAAACAATTTGTGTGGAAAAATCTGAATGATGATCGAGATACCGGTAAGATCAAGGTAAGAGTGAAATGTTCGGATTCCCAATGGTTATGGGCAAAATTACTTTTATCACCTAATGTAAGTTAAAATTCAGATTCAGAATTCGACAACGATTTATATGAGAGAGAATCATGCCGTTATTAACCGAAGTGTTTTTTCAGCTGGTCTCATATCATGGTGACGAAACTGATATTACATCTTTAGAGTGCCACTGAAACGAAATTTTCGTACTCTCTTTTATTAGCACAATCTATAGTTTCAAACGTGCTTAAAATAATATTGAACTTTATTTCTGTGAAATCCTACCGGAAAGTGCTTTTTTTAGCTGCCGAAATCGACTTTTTGAAGCAAGACTGTGTCCGGGCTCTGGAACCGAGTTTAAGGACGTTGTGACGTCACGGGTTGTATTCACGCAGGAAGCGCTATAGATTCTCTCTTGTTTTCAGTTGATTTATTCAAGTTTATTCTTCATATTGTCGATAACTACTAGTTTTCTACCTTGTAATTTCTGTCCAGCCTTGACAGGAAATACACATCATAAACGTTGGAGGGCGCCAAAGAGTAGATTAACCAAAATGAATGCTACAGATTAGAACAGCTCAGTATACTTTTCGAGCATCTTGAGTACTCGATTGGAGACTTCGAAGACGAGTGTGGCAACTTTTATATCACGTCCTGAAGCCTAAACACGATATATCGTCTTCAGTTTTCATCCTGGTTCTAAAATTTGGACTGTCACGTATATCTTATGTCTATTGACAAGGTTATTGCATCAAAAGTGGTAAGCGCATCAGCCATCCGCACAATCACGAAGTTATTCACGGTCTACAAGCTTTGAGTTGAGTACTTCTTTGCACACAGAGGGCATCATTTTATGATACTAATTAACAATTAGATTATGAGCTCGAGATTTCTATGAGGTGATAGTTGATTAAGCCCAAGGCCTCATAGAAATCGAGAGCGAATAATCTAATTGTTTTAGTGGAATTCTAACTGAAATTTACTTCAAATAACGGTTTCCAAGTACTTCTCGAAGTGTTATTAAACTTTGCGCCTTTGAAAGATCGCTCGGATTGAATTGTCATTTGAAATTGAAGTTGTGTGCGCGCGCTCATCACTTTTTCAATAATTTCAAGATTTTTAATGTCAAGAAACCGTTAATATCTTTCTTTTAGTCTTCTCCGGAATTAATTTAACCATTTGCATCAAAATATTCCTTCAGAACTTTGTTGAAACGAAAACAACGTCGCCATTTCGTAGACGACCTCCGGCCACTGCACTCTAATTGCTGATAGTATACGAGTAGCTCAGCCAATCAGATTGCAGTATTTGCATTAGTATACTAATAGAATTCTACAAATAAATGATAGTTGTTTTGGTAGACAAAGAGTATCTTTGAAAAATTGTGATCCACAGCAGGGTTTGCTTTATCGCCGCATACGTATCAGTGTAAACAAAGCGGGAATAGACCAATTTCGATATATTAAAATTCAGCCTAACACAATAGACCTCAGCACGAGGCTCTGGGGAATAAACCCCTCAAACTCTGTAGTTATTCCCCAGAGCCTCGTACTTAAGTCTATTGTTTTAGCCTGAATTTTAATATATCGAAATCGGTCTATTTCGTTTCTCTTTCACACGTATCTCCCAATTGCAATATTTCACGGCCGATGGATTACTTTGAGTTCTTCAGCGCATACTTATGTCTATGATCTTCATTTAATAGTATCCAAGTTCAAAACAATTCGTTAAAAGGTCACTAGTTTACACTCCTTTCGAAGGTTTATTAAACAGAATTTGAACTAATTCGCATATATGACCTTTCGCCGCCGACATTGTCACGCTGTCTCTCGTTTCCTGAAAACATACCTGTAGGGTCATAGCAGTTTACCTTTATAGTTTTAAATTCGCTCCCCCCATATAAAAGAAGAGGGTTTCCTAAATTGTTGCTGTTGTGATAACGTAGGATTTGGCAGATACAACTGGACTAAAGGTCACTGTAGCACAATCTTGTCCGCGGTGAAACTCACAAAGCGACCGGTTTCCTCGAAGTGAAGCTATTCGAAAACTCAAGGCGTTGTTGCTGCGATTCGTGCAGCAGCACTCCGGATAATATTTTCAATAGCCGCTTTCTCTTGTTTTCATGTCTTTTTTACTTTATGAGTGTAGATATTGTTTAATTGAGTGCTGGCTATTTGACCAAGTGTCCCGATCATTTTGCGATTTAAGAACTCGCGCTGGTTTGTTTGCCTACATAAAATATTCTGGAAATATCTAATTAAATAGACTGAAAAGCCCTGTTGGTGTCCACATGTTGGGCTTCCTGCGTAATACAGGCGAAGTCGATCGAGGTTGCAGTAGTCTTAGCAAATTCAGCCGCCCCGTTTGATTTTTGCAGGGGCATGTCACGGCCAGTAAACTGGTACCGTTTAAGGCTAAGACATGTGATAAGACATGTGGCGAACATGTGAGTACCGGTATGTGAGCGGGCCATGTGAGGTCGTCTTTCCGCTGGATCTTTCTTTGACTTCTTTTCATTCAGTCGCCGTACGCTTCGCTATTATGTGCTCTCAGCGTTAGATTTTGGTGAATTTAAACGCTTCGACGGTAGCATTTACCGAAATCTGCGGGAATTGTCTTTGTTTATTAACACGACTTGGCCCCCGGGGGGGGGGGGGTACTTTGGGAATTTCTGGGTGGGGATGTGCCGCTTGGACCCTGGAACCCTTAGCCTATACCAGAGCTAGTTCAGCTGAATTTTGCTAACCTGTACTAGAGTAAACTCCCAAGATCCTCGCATCTATCGACACTGTTGAGGCTGATTTGCGTAAATTTAAACTTGCCAATTTAATTTTTTTATATTTTTGAGTGGCAATCCCTGGTTTCCTTACTCTAGATGAAATCTTCAACCAACCAGTCAGTTTTGTGGAAAATGATACCCTATTCTAGACCCAAACGCTCTGATTTATATACCCTATCCTAGAGTAAACTGCTTGAAAACCATACCGTTCACAGCGGCACATGCCTATATAGCCCATATGTGGCAGTGCCCTCCTTCCCCACCCGGGGACTCGGCTTTGGTATGTTAACTGTGGGAACACCTACATTTTTGATTGCACATACTGATTAGTTTCAGTCGCGACAGATAGCTCAGTCTTTATCCGGTCGAAATTTTACTGTTTGGAATCGGTGGAAAAGTACTCTAAAGGCAAGATCCAAAAGTCTGCTTTATTCATCAGGGGAAATGCTCGAATCAGTCGCACGGAGTTTGTTTACGATAAACGAGCACGCGACTGCAAATGCTAGCTTAAATTTGTGCTTCCAGCTTAGAATAATGTACGTAATTTAATATTCTATGAAACTTGTGAGTCTACAGAAAGTGGCGGCGTCACGCAACGTATAAAGAAATCGTGACCTCGTTACTAGCATGGACTTTGACACTATGCATATCTGACTTTAAAACCTCGGTTGCTGCTGAAAAATGTTGATTTTAGCAATAGACAAAGGTTGAAAGTCAGCTGGTGAAATGATTTATTTAAGGTATACATATTAAAGTGAGGGCGTCGAACGCGCTCTCATAATTATTGTTTTATTTTTATCTTAGTTATTTTACTATTACAAGCAGGTCCACATCAGCCTTTTGACTGCCGATTCAATATTGTTCATTCAATCTTGTAATTATAAACCTGCTGTAACAAATAAAGGATTGATTGATTGATAATCTCTGATTCAATCGCTACTAGTTATTAAATTTTATTAGGCCTTCTATTATTTAGTTGGGTGTGGACTGAGTACTAGGTATTATTAGACGGCGCTTAGCGTGTTTTTGTTTGGAAGGAGAAGGAGATTTGATTTCACGGACGCTTGGTAAAGGTTTTGCATTGAACGGAGTTTGAGGAAACTATAGTGTTGGGGTGACTGACATTTGCGTTTGGCCTAATTTTTTTTTTTATTGGTGCTAAACGCATAATTACTTACATTGCTTTACTCTACTTACAACACGACACAATACTTAACCTACTTACAATACACTGTATTATCATTATCATTATCACTATCACTATCACTATCACTATCACTATCACTATCACTATCACTATCACTATCACTATCACTATCACTATCACTATCACTATCACTATCACTATCACTATGACTATGACTATCACTATGACTATGACTATGACTATGACTATGACTATGACTATGACTACCATTATCATTATCATTATCATCATTATTATTATTATTATTATTATTATTATTTCTAACGCTTTTACTGTCTTACAAACATCACTTACAATACATCAAAAAAAAAAAAAAACCTCTTTCCATACTTGGTATTACCTTACTTACTTTCAATACGCAATAAATACTTATTATGGCTTACACATCACGTTACTTAAGGAGTTACAATACAATGTAATTACTTAATTATAGAAAAAAAGATAAAAAAGAAACAACAAACAAACTAAAAAAAAAAAGACCTCGCAAAAAATTACTAAGGGAAAGGCCTTAAATGGTGAGAAAGAATTTCCACTTCTGTTGAAATTCCCTTTCATCATTCAACGTGGCAGCAATATATTTTTCTATCTCGATTTTATCCTGCACAAATGAGATGAAGTCGCTGAAAACGAACATGTATTATTTAGAGCGTTGATATAAAGAAAGTATTCGCCTAGCATTATGAGGTGGTTGAGGGTCAAACGGTGAGTACAGGGACGAGTAATTCCAAATAATACATTTGGCTCGGAGAGAAGTAAACTCGCGTCACTTACGATAGAACACCAACTTTGGAACTTATACCAAAAGGAAGACGCTTGCGGGCAGCTAATAAACAAATGACGTATGTTTTGACTATCATAGGGGCGGAAAGGGCAGGATGGGGAGGCAACCTTGTTCATTTTGTATAATAATATACTGTTCGGGGCTAAAATGTTGTGTATAATTTTGTGCTGAAACATGACAATTTAACTTCTTTTGTGGCTTTGAACGGCAGAAGATAAATTTTATTTAGATTCTCTTTTGCGATGCCGTAAGATAAGAGTTTTTTTCTGAAGTGGGAGGAGGAAGATTTTCTAAGGTTAACAGTTTGTCGTATAACATCTTGCATGTTATAGTACAGATTGGCGGCGGGGGTGTAGTAGAGTCGCCAGAATTAACGTGAAGGAGCTTCTTCCAACTTTGAGGGATCGCAGATAAAAGACTATGATATTGTAAAAAGTTGCAATTTAGCGTATATTTATTGCGCAAGGAAAGGAAAGGCAGGAAGCAATTTTCATGCTCGTCGAAAAGGTCTGAAATTTGCTTTATACCTGTTCGGTGCCAATGAGGCAGATATACCATTTTTTTGGCAATCGTAATGAATTTGTTGTTCCAGATTGTCTGAGACAGTAGAGTCGGTCTTACTGTGAGGTGTCGTAGACACGATTTCTTGCCAATGATGAATAATTTGTTTGTAAAATTCAGGAAGATGGCCATTAAGATCAAGAAAGTTGTAGTCATAATTACATTAAAAGAGCTCAGTGCCCCCGAGAGTAGAGAGAAACGATTTTGGAATATACTTCCACGATGCATCTGAGTCGGAGCACAGCCGTTTTACCCAAGTTAGTTTCAAAGCCTTATCGAAAAGAACAAAATCTTTCATGCCAAGACCGCCATCCGATTTCTTCTTGATGAGGGTTGTCTTTTTATTTTAGCGGGTTTTTGCTTCCAGATAAAACCGAACACTATTTTATTGACCTCTGTTGCAAATTTTTTGGGAGTCTCCATAACACTGGAGATGAATACAAGTTTGGAGAGGGCTAACGTTTTAACAATATTTATTCTACCGTATATAGATCAGTCTCTTCGGGACCAGATACTTGAGGTTTTCTTTAGGGATCCTAATTTTTCAAAGAAATTTTTCTTATGAGACAATTCAATATTGTAAGTGTTTGGCCTAATTAACTTCGGAAACGGTGTTGAAGGTCCCTTTGGGAGAGATATCATGGCATTTGCTACCGTCTTTTTTCTTTTGGTATGAGATAATAAACACATGCAGATGGTAAAGGTACTATTTTTCGTTATCTCACGGAGGTGTTAAAACTATTGCCTGCTAAGCTTCTTCCTTTTAGATACATTCAGGAGCCATAATCGGGGACGGAGACTGTAAGTCTTGGGATCTCCGCGCACCTATGATATCGAACAATTTTGCTACTTTTAGAACAAATTGCGCCATCCCGACGACATATATCCGCACGGATCCACGCACATGTCAGGAGTTTTCGTCTGGATGTTGTCACGTTGCGTGATCAAATGGTGAGAGTTGCGAGATTCTCTAGCGGATTTTTCACGGTGATGGCGTTGAATAAGGCAGGGACTAAGAATCAGGGCGCTTATATGTAGTTTTATGCTCTGAGCTAATGGAAAAGGTAAGTTTTCAAGATCGAAAAAAAGACTTCAATTTCGCGCTGTGAATGAATAATAAGATCTGCTCGCGCTAGATAACGCGCTTTTATTATTATTATTATTATTATTATTATTATTATTGTTATTAACGCGAACGCTTTTGCGTTTGTTCTGGCATGGATAGTCTCTTTACTATCCATGGTTCTGGCTTACGAATATAGCAAGAAAACTCTCTCCTATTGTATCGAGTTAATTTGTGAGTTTCTCAAACAATGCTTAATCATAACCAAAACCTGTTTTTGATGGTTTCTTATTGTTTCTGCCTGTTTGACGAGTTTGCAAAAGTTTTTGAAAGGAAAGTCTGACGCGTACAAGTAGTCATTTGCATAGTGCAGCGCGTGCACTTTCAAGTCCAAGCACAGGCAGCCCAAGCTCTCTCTATGAACCACACAAGCAACACAATATGACATCGAATTTTAAGGGTTTGTATCGGATTTTCTACATGATATCCGTGAAGGTAGTTAAAAGTGAAAATTCTCAACATAAATCACTTAACTTATTCCATACGTGTGCTGTTTGTTCCTGGTGTGGTTATTTTACCAATTTAACTTGATTTAACCGACTTTTTTGAATTCCGGTTTTCCCTTCATAAAGAGAGGACAAGGCGAAACACTTCAGTCGGGACAGCCTGCCGAACGAAGTCAAAAATCCTAGGCTAAAATGTACCCACGGCCACAAATCCACCGTAGAATTCAAGGGCAAAGGTTGATCTTCCATTTCAATTCTCTAGCCACACAGTTGCAGCCCTGCGAGCGACGCCAGGCGGCTCTTCGTGTCCCCAAGTGAAACGATAAAATGATGGAAGAGCTCCGTGTCCTTTTGATCCGCGACACAACGACCGTTGAAACCCGCTTGGTAACCCCGTCATGTTGCTCAAAACTTGCTCCAAAAAAAGTCAAAAGTTGCCTTTTGTAACGAAAGTTGAGCAAAACTTGCTACAAAAAGCAAAAACTTTTTTTTTGTCTCTCTCTTCTTTTATTTGGTCTGATGCAAAAATATTCAATCTTTACACAAAAGTAAAATTTCTGAGCATTTTTGTGCAATTTTGCGTTGTAACCAGCGACGCTGAATAAGTTTGTTCACAATACGTATGAGTAAATACTACGCATCAATATCAATATGACAATATTAATCTTATAAGGGTTCTATTATGAGCCAGTAAAATTGTCGTTGCTGTTCACAGTCAAGACCTCTAACCATTATCATTTTCGCTGGAGTACTCAGTCTTGCCCCTGCTTATGCGGCTATCCTCAAAGGATCTGAATGACCTTTGTAACCTGATACACTCGAATCAGTGGAGCGTGAATCTGCGTCCGCCATTTTGGATTTTCTTTATAAAACCGCTGACCTAACAGCCCGGCTGCATACATCTTTCGCCCATGACCTGCCCCAGAGGGGAGGAACTGCTCTTTTTTCAGAGGAAATTCACAAATTGTCTACTGAAACATTGTAAAACTGGAAGCATGGTCAATTATAGCCCTAAAAGCTGCTCCGATAACTAGAAAACTAGAAATTGCTCGGAATGCAAAAGTTGCTCGAAACAAAAAAAGTTGACAAAAAGTTGCCGAGCAACTTCTGGCAAGCCCTAAGAAAATTCCATACAAACCCTTATAATTTGATGCCATATTGTGTTGCTTGTGTGATTCATAAAGAGAGCTTGGGCGACCTGTGTATCTACAGACGTAAACTTAGTGGGTCTTGATGAAACATCAAGCGTCTTTTGCAATTCAGGCGAAACTCAAACTTGCAATTTTGTTTTACTTTTCGGTCGCGATAGACTGGCAAAAAACTCACCCAGATTGACTCACTCCCCTAGATTTAAGGGTAGCTCCTTACACCACTTTAGCCTGCGAGCAAGCTCACCTTTGAGTCACACGTGAGCGATGAGGAGTGAAGCAATCCGGCAGGGTAGAGCCTGGTGAAGAGGCGTCAAGAAAGTGAGCCTGCCTGTATCGACATATTTTGCCTTCACTACACAACCGAACACACTCAAAGGTTGAGTCATGGGCGGGTTGGTCAGCCAGGCCCAAGACTTTCCTTGCTATGTCGGCTTTTCCTTCTGTGATTTTTTTTTAACCCAAAATAGGCGGGGGCGGGGGGGGGGGGGGAAAGAGGGGGCTGTCCCCTAGATCCGCTAGATCCGCCCCTGAATTTCCAAACATTCTAGACACAATGTATGGCAAACGTTAAGCGGGCAACGAAACAACACGAAGGGGTTTGCCCGTTTATCAACATCATCAAAGACCAGTCTGCCAAAGCAAAATCACTTGGAATCAAGTGAGTGTCCTTTCTGGACATAAACTTTGACGGTTTGTTTTCGGCAAAACTTTGTCAACGACGGATATTAGGCCTGCATGTTGTTATGAAAAAGATTTACAATTTTCCCGAGAAATCTGAGCTACCAAAGTTCATACTTTCGGTGAAAATTAGTTGGCTTATTCTTTTCTGCGGTTTCCGGGGTGAAAATGAAAAATTTGCAGAGATCATAGCAGGCTCACTTTCTCGTCTAGCGGCTTCGCCGCTCGCGCTTGTGTTCGAACATGAGCCTGCTCGCAGGCTAACATACCAGCAGCCTAACATACCAGCAGGCTAACACCAAGCTTGACACTTTCTCCCACGGAGCCAACAACTGATGATCGGTGTTCAGTTAATCCCAGTTAACGATACAAATCAAGCCAAAATGTGATGAAATTTATTTATATGAGTTCTGACTTATTTTACTTTCGTTTGTTCCAGGACTGCTCGTTTAATAAGTTGCAGTCTGATACTGCGGTCAAAGTCTCATTCCAGGGAATTATGAGAGTCTCTGGTTCTTCTAGTAAGTGTAACCGGTGGTTCTTCAAGTTTAATGGTAACGAATGCAGTGGACCAATGACAATCGAAGCTGTTGTGTCCAACAATTGGCCATCTGGGAGTCCCAGTTTGCTTCATCATCGATCATTTGAGGGATACTGTGAAAACATCCCACAGGGCACGGTTAGAGTGGAATTGTGGATAGGATCTTGTCCTAGTGGCAGTACTTTGGGTGACGCTTACACTGGATGGTCATCAATGTCCCGAATAATGATTGAGGAAGTGTCTAGGTCCCAGTCCTAACTGATCAGTTCTTATTATCGAGATTGTCGCTGCTCAAGGTCATTCCGCTGAAATAGAACCTGCACTGAGATTTTTGTGAAACTTTGCCTATCGATTGTTTATATTATTGGAACTTAAATTTTGTAATAAAAATGAGGGGTCCACATGTTTTAGGAGCAAAAGCACCTTGTTTATACCCATATAAATCCTTATAATAGCACCATGATTGTAGCTACGATTGATTGCTAAATTCACGTTTCCGACGATTGCTTTTGGTTCTACACTGAGAATTGGTCCATATTTATTTTACACAGAGAAATTTATTACTCAATTCAAAACAACAGAAAAAAATGATAGTTAACGATACTCGTTTGCGAAAAAATGACGATTTACCTCTATGGCGAGGTCCAGGGTTGTGCCTAAATCCTACCGCTCAGAAGGACAACCGAGGAGTACTAAGAGCGAGTTTCCGAGTCGAGCAGTTTTCGGAAATTGTCGGCTATTCCAATATGGCGGACTATACCAATCACATAAATATGCGAATTGCCAGTGGTAAAACTATGTTGATCAACAAGACAAGTACGTTCTTATTCACCTGACAAGTTAAGAATAATGTGTAGAGAGTAAAGCAGTGAGTTGTTCGGCAAATGCGGTATATTTCTTTAGATCTCTTCCCGTCTAGTTCGTAAACCGTAAATTTGTACGCCGGCTAACACATTACACTGTAGACGTCTTTGACTTGTAATAGGCACAAACGTTTTTAAATACGTCGTTCCTTCAGGACGAATTTTTCTACTGATTCGGCGGATCCCCGAATTCAAACTTCCTTTGCCTTGTACCTCTGGTCGGTAGGATCTTGGAAATAGCGGCTCGCTATCAGATTTTAAGACTTGTATAAAGACATATCTTTTTAACAAATTTTATAACTAGACTTTTGGTTAGTTAGTTAATTAGTAGATTAGATAGTTTAGCTTGTTAGTTAGTCAGTCACTTAGTTAAGTTAGTCAGTTTTTATTTAAAGGTTTTAATGATTCCTAGTTTTACTTTCATTTTTACAGCTTAGCTATTTTATTTGTTAGTAATTTTTTATCACTGATGTAAATTTTTAATGTAAATTTTATTTTTAATAACATTTTTTACTGTAAAGCGCCATGAGCCATGGATATGGCGCTATACAAATCTATTATTATTATTATTATTACTTGCTTTTGATTCAAAATACCTGGTTGAAATAATAGGAGTTTGTCCCCTGCTGAGATGCTCTAGAAACTAAACATAGATAATACCAATGAATTTAAAATGTATCACTAACACAAGTGATCAGTTCAGGTAAAGATGAACACTTTGATTTGAATTAATTGAAGCCAAGCTGATTATTTAAAGAGACATGGTAATTGATAGAATATGGTATTTGCACAGCTTACCATACAGACAAAGACACCACAATCATAATCATTCTTTTGCTTAGGTGTATCCTATGTATAGGGATTCAATTAAAATGTGTAAAAAAATGTTCAGTCAAAAGAGCCCGAGCTTGTGTGGACTAAGTGCAGACAAAGAGCCTGGCACATTTATATTACCGTAAATCTAACTAACTGGCATATATCTAACTGACGCCATCGCTGCCATGTTGGATGACCATTAACAAAAGAATTAGCTTAGTTTATTGTTCTTATCATCCAACATGACCGCCAGAGTCTTTGTCACTTGAATTTTCTGCCTATTTTGTGCCAATTTCATCACGTGCAATTTACATTGTCTGAGACTAGTTACTGGGGGTGGGAGATCATTAACTCTGTTACCTACACCATAAGGACCCCTATAAGCTTCCTAATGCAACTGTAGCTCTATTTGTTCCATTTATATTATTGTTTTGTGTGCTGACTAAAAAATTTAAGTGCGTTCAATTAAGCTGTTGTTTAACAATTTTTTTTGGGGGGGGGGGGTGGGTGGGGAGGGGGGGCGAAAGGGGGTCAGAACCTCCCAGTTCTCCTGCTTCCCGTACCTTTATCTCAACTCCCGCCCTCCTCTGTTTCGCCCTGTCCCCTGTAAATAAGGACACTCAAAACACATACTTATCATTTAGCTGCGCAATCCTTTGGCGTTTCTTTTCCTTTGTTTTCAGCCTTGCTCCTCTAGCTCTTCACGTCTTTTGATAGTTTAAATGACAACATTTTATGACCTATGATATAACCACTGTAAAAGGGTTTCCAATTTTACCAGAAGTTGGCCTCAGTTTTTCAGTCCAAGGGCAGATTTAATTTTTCCTTCAGTCCAGAAATCTCAAGATAAGCTAAATGTAAGTCAAAAAACATTTGGGTTCTTGTTTTTGAAAGTATTGTAATGCTTAATAAATGATTCCTTCCTTTGTAGAACTCCCACTTCCCACCCTTTCCTCTCCTGCCTCCTGCCCCCTATTCTGCTGGGGCTCCCGCCCCCCGGCCTCCCCCCCAATTTTACTCATGGGTGCATAAATATGCAAACTCAGCAAACTATTCAATCTAATTAATTTTTAGGGTAACTGGGGTTACACTTATTAACTATTTACACTTATTTACACCTGTTATTTAAAAAGCCTCATTTTAGAAGTGACTTTGCGGGATACAGGCTTAATAAACATGAGGGAAATAGACTAGAAATTTTGCAATGAGAGTGGCTTTCTGAGTATGTCAGGTCAGGGTCCTTTAGGTAATACGTTTTGATTAAATAAAGGATTTCTTTAAACCTATTTTGTTTAAAGGTGAACACCATTCACAAAAAAAAAGGACAATAGAAGGCCATTTTCGTTACTTTAATTTGTGTTTATTCCAGAAACAGATAGTCTTACAATGCTAAGGAACAGTATCCAACTCTTTAAGTTTAACAATCCTCCTGAAGAGATTCCTCTTTCCTTACACAGAGTATGTAAGTCACAAAATAATATATTAGATATTGATGTGTACAACTTGAGCCCACTGGACATGTAAGAAATGTGTCCTAGTACTTCCTGGCACTCTGTTTCACTTGGAGTGAATGCAAAATAAGTTTTATTAAGGCATTGAAATCAAGTGTCTGATAACCTTCATATAAATGGGAATCCTCAATATTCTAGCCTGCTTTATGACTTAAGCAATAAGAGCAATTATCAAACTATTATACAAATAAAACTGTGCATCGACTTGAGTCCAACTACCTTATACACAAGCTGTCCCTCTGGCTGGTAGTATTTTCAAGATCCTGCCAGCCAGAGGGACAAGATCACAGAAAACTGAAAAGATTCAACTGTAGAGTGATTCTAGTCTAGTATAAAACTTAAGAGCAATGTATCAAACTATTGTACAAATAAAACTGTGCATGAACTTACGTCCAATTATCTTGCACACAAGCTGTCCCTCTGGCTGGTAGTATTTTCAAGATGCTACCGGCCAGAGGGACAAGATCACGGAAATCTGAAATGTTACTGTAGAGTGATAATCTAGTGTAGTGTAAGGCTAAAGAGCAATGTATCAAACTATTCTACAAATAAAAATGTGCATGGACTAAAGTCCAATTACCTTATACACAAGCTGTCCCTCTGGACGGTAGTATTTCCAAGATCCTACCGACCAGAGGTACAAGGCAAAGGAAGTTTGAATTCGGGGATCCGCCGAATCAGTAGAAAAATTCGTCCTGAAGGAACGACGTATTTAAAAACGTTTGTGCCTATTACAAGTCAAAGACGTCTACAGTGTAATGTGTTAGCCGGCGTACAAATTTACGGTTTACGAACTAGACGGGAAGAGATCTAAAGAAATATACCGCATTTGCCGAACAACTCACTGCTTTACTCTCTACACATTATTCTTAACTTGTCAGGTGAATAAGAACGTACTTGTCTTGTTGATCAACATAGTTTTACCACTGGCAATTCGCATATTTATGTGATTGGTATAGTCCGCCATATTGGAATAGCCGACAATTTCCGAAAACTGCTCGACTCGGAAACTCGCTCTTAGTACTCCTCGGTTGTCCTTCTGAGCGGTAGGATTTAGGCACAACCGAGGTCCAGCTGTAAAGAAAAAGCCGCCATTTTTTAATGAGCGCGCGCTAGTCACGCGTGAAATTCTGCGCAATAGGGATGCGCAATGCAATACTGGTAAGGTAAGGTAAAGTCTGCATACGAGCCAGGTGGCCCATCAGGCCGGAGCTTATCCCGGTTTCTGTAGCATGAAGCGACTAGGAGTATTTCTACTCCCCCCTGGATGGGATGCTAGTCCATCGCAGGGTTACCCCCAGCATTAAGTTCGCCGGTACCCATTTATACACCTGGATGGAGAGAGGCACTGTGAGAGTAAAGTGTCTTGCCCAAGAACACAACGCAATTTCCCCGGCCAGGGTTCGAACCCGGAACGCTCGATCCGGAGACGAGCGCACTAACCATGAGGCCACCGCGCCTCCCACATAGCAGTAGGGATGCGCAATGCAATACTGGGGAATGACCTTAAGCTCATGCTTATTAAAAGTTATTGTAGTTAGAACTGAAACGTTTGTGTGTTTTTAGTGAAACTGTTTTAGCCATATGAATAGGTAAAAATAAGGCCATAAATGTGATTAGTGTAGCATAAAAATTTTCTAAATTAGAAAATCAACAAAAATTCACGAAATGCATGTAATCTACTTTTCACGTGCACTTGACTTATTAATGATTGGAAACTAATTTTATTACATAGTACTTGCATGTAATACCATTAAAATAAATTCTAAGTTGAGGAAGTAAAATGCTTGTTCCAAAAGCTCGGTATGATGGCTACTCTACAGATTGTAGTGGCATTGCACTGATGACTAAACAGTGTTTTTTCTCAATATTCCATGTTACCGTATAATTACTCAAAAACAAATTTCCATATGTCAAGTTAAGTTAAGCAAGAGATGCAAAAATATTTGAAGGATAATCAACACGATAACCTTCATTTGGCGTGAAAATATGCTGGGATATCTGTCCTTGGACATTATCCATACCTGAATGCTGTCAGTTTTCCTCGAGCTACGCTCTCGGAAAACTGTTCCCTTCTCGGAACAGATAATGTCCGCGGACAAATATCCGAGCATGTTTCCTCGCAAAATGGAGGCTACTGTTTATTTAGAGCGGTTTTCAATTGAATGTCGTTAAACCAAAACCAAAGTAATCAAGTCAGCCAATTAAAAAGGACACAGACAGTACATTGATTCAATCAAAACTCGAAGTTGTTATAACATATAGCTGACGCAAAGCGCGGGAAAACCTGTGCGAGTAAGTCATGTTTGGTTTTGGTTTTACTTCTGATTGGATGAAAAAGTGGCGCAAGTTTTCTAAGTCAATTATGTAGCATAGTAGTGCAAAACCAGTTACTTTACGACACTTAAATAAAAACCGCTCTGTGAAAGCTTTATATAATTTAATTGTAGCTTCTTCCACGGATGCATTCAGTTATTTGGCTTGTAGCGCGAAAATACGTTGGAGCGACGAAAGGAGAGAGAGGCTAGGGATCGCCCCGCACCGCGCTTCTCCCCTATCCTGTCGGTTGCGCCCAGATAACTAAACGCCTGAAAGAGGCTAATTTAATTGTGACTTTCCCATT
Source organism: Orbicella faveolata (assembly GCF_042242905.1). NCBI lineage: Eukaryota > Metazoa > Cnidaria > Anthozoa > Scleractinia > Merulinidae > Orbicella > Orbicella faveolata. The sequence continues at coordinate 14,199,317 of NW_028301541.1, forward strand.
GATTTCTATTCGCAGTTTACTAAACACAACTGACTTATTTTATGGGGACTCATTACAGTTTTTTCAGTTTCATTTTGTATGTTGCCATTTTAAAAATCAATTTCGAGTTGTAGCATTAACGAGGTAAATTTTAAAAGAAAAGAAAAATTACAAGTTTACAAGGTGGTACTCGATGGCTTTAAGGAGACGGTCGTGTAAACGAGGGTTTTAGATATAAAATTAACTGAGCTTTTGTTAGGGGCCAAGGTGGTGTTTGTGTCAACGGGCCGTAGTGATCAAAAGGGGATATTAAATTGTATCGGCATCTCTTTTGTCATTCTATATACGTACTTTTCCTGCCATTACTTCACAGTCGCAGAGTTTAGAGATACAGTTTTTAAAATGAAATAACGGTGAATTTAATCATCCAGTAATGTCTCTTAACTTCCCATCGGAGCTTCGAAGAAACGAGAACCCATGGCCGTGGCTGATAGCGTACGATAGCTTAACCAATCAAGAGAACACATGGCCGTGGCTGACAGCGTATAATAGCTCAGCCAATCAAGAGAACACATGGCCGTGGTTGATAGCGTATGATAGCTCAGCCAATCAAGAGAACACATGGCCGTGACTGATAGCGTACGATAGCTCAGCCAATCAGGAGAACACAAGGCTGTGGCTGATGGCGTACGATAGCTCAACCAATCAAGAGAACACATGGCCGTGACTGATAGCGTACGATAGCTCAGCCAATCAAGAGAACACTTGGCCGTAGCTGATAGCGTATGATAGCTCAGCCAATCAAGAGAACACTTGGCCGTAGCTGATAGCGTATGATAGCTCAGCCAATCAAGAGAACACATGGCCGTGACTGATAGCGTACGATAGCTCAGCCAATCAAGAGAACACATGGCCGTGGCTGATAGCGTACGATAGCTCAGCCAATCAAGAGAACACATGGCCGTGACTGATAGCGTATGATAGCTCAGCCAATCAAGAGAACACATGGCCGTGACTGATAGCGTACGATAGCTCAGCCAATCAAGAGAACACATGGCCGTGACTGATAGCGTACGATAGCTCAGCCAATCAAGAGAACACATGGCCGTGGCTGATAGCGTATGATAGCTCAGCCAATCAAGAGAACACATGGCCGTGACTGATAGCGTATGATAGCTCAGCCAATCAAGAGAACACTTGGCCGTAGCTGATAGCGTATGATAGCTCAGCCAATCAAGAGAACACATGGCCGTGACTGATAGCGTACGATAGCTCAGCCAATCAAGAGAACACATGGCCGTGGCTGATAGCGTACGATAGCTCAGCCAATCAAGAGAACACATGGCCGTGGCTGATAGCGTATGATAGCTCAGCCAATCAAGAGAACACATGGCCGTGACTGATAGCGTACGATAGCTCAGCCAATCAAGAGAACACATGGCCGTGACTGATAGCGTACGATAGCTCAGCCAATCAAGAGAACACATGGCCGTGGCTGATAGCGTATGATAGCTCAGCCAATCAAGAGAACACATGGCCGTGACTGACAGCGTACGATAGCTCAGCCAATCAAGAGAACACTTGGCCGTAGCTGATAGCGTACGATAGCTCAGCCAATCAAGAGAACACATGGCCGTGGCTGATAGCGTACGATAGCTCAGCCAATCAAGAGAACACATGGCCGTGACTGATAGCGTATGATAGCTCAGCCAATCAAGAGAACACTTGGCCGTAGCTGATAGCGTATAATAGCTCAGCCAATCAAGAGAACACTTGGCCGTAGCTGATAGCGTATGATAGCTCAGCCAATCAAGAGAACACTTGGCCGTAGCTGATAGCGTATGATAGCTCAGCCAATCAAGAGAACACATGGCCGTGACTGATAGCGTACGATAGCTCAGCCAATCAAGAGAACACATGGCCGTGACTGATAGCGTATGATAGCTCAGCCAATCAAGAGAACACATGGCCGTGACTGATAGCGTACGATAGCTCAGCCAATCAAGAGAACACATGGCCGTGACTGATAGCGTACGATAGCTCAGCCAATCAAGAGAACACATGGCCGTGGCTGATAGCGTATGATAGCTCAGCCAATCAAGAGAACACATGGCCGTGACTGATAGCGTACGATAGCTCAGCCAATCAAGAGAACACATGGCCGTGGTTGATAGCGTATGATAGCTCAGCCAATCAAGAGAACACATGGCCGTGACTGATAGCGTACGATAGCTCAACCAATCAGGAGAACACAAGGCTGTGGCTGATGGCGTACGATAGCTCAACCAATCAAGAGAACACATGGCCGTGGCTGATAGCGTACGATAGCTTAGCCAATCAAGAGAACACTTGGCCGTAGCTGATAGCGTATGATAGCTCAGCCAATCAAGAGAACACATGGCCGTGACTGATAGCGTATGATAGCTCAGCCAATCAAGAGAACACATGGCCGTGACTGATAGCGTACGATAGCTCAACCAATCAGGAGAACACAAGGCTGTGGTTGATGGCGTACGATAGCTCAACCAATCAAGAGAACACAGGGCCGTGGCTGATAGCGTACGATAGCTTAGCCAATCAAGAGAACACTTGGCCGTAGCTGATAGCGTATGATAGCTCAGCCAATCAAGAGAACACATGGCCGTGACTGATAGCGTATGATAGCTCAGCCAATCAAGAGAACACATGGCCGTGACTGATAGCGTACGATAGCTCAGCCAATCAAGAGAACACATGGCCGTGACTGATAGCGTACGATAGCTCAGCCAATCAAGAGAACACATGGCCGTGACTGATAGCGTACGATAGCTCAGCCAATCAAGAGAACACATGGCCGTGACTGATAGCGTACGATAGCTCAGCCAATCAAGAGAACACATGGCCGTGGCTGATAGCGTACGATAGCTCAGCCAATCAAGAGAACACATGGCCGTGACTGATAGCGTACGATAGCTCAGCCAATCAAGAGAACACATGGCCGTGACTGATAGCGTACGATAGCTCAGCCAATCAAGAGAACACATGGCCGTGGTTGATAGCGTACGATAGCTCAGCCAATCAAGAGAACACATGGCCGTGGCTGATAGCGTATGATAGCTCAGCCAATCAAGAGAACACATGGCCGTGACTGATAGCGTACGATAGCTCAGCCAATCAAGAGAACACATGGCCGTGACTGATAGCGTACGATAGCTCAGCCAATCAAGAGAACACATGGCCGTGGCTGATAGCGTACGATAGCTCAGCCAATCAAGAGAACACATGGCCGTGACTGATAGCGTACGATAGCTCAGCCAATCAAGAGAACACATGGCCGTGGCTGATAGCGTACGATAGCTCAGCCAATCAAGAGAACACATGGCCGTGGCTGATAGCGTACGATAGCTCAGCCAATCAAGAGAACACATGGCCGTGACTGATAGCGTACGATAGCTCAGCCAATCAAGAGAACACATGGCCGTGACTGATAGCGTACGATAGCTCAGCCAATCAAGAGAACACATGGCCGTGGCTGATAGCGTACGATAGCTCAGCCAATCAAGAGAACACATGGCCGTGGCTGATAGCGTATGATAGCTCAGCCAATCAAGAGAACACATGGCCGTGGCTGATAGCGTACGATAGCTCAGCCAATCAAGAGAACACATGGCCGTGGTTGATAGCGTATGATAGCTCAGCCAATCAAGAGAACACATGGCCGTGGCTGATAGCGTACGATAGCTCAACCAATCAGGAGAACATAAGGTTGTGGCTGATGGTGTACGATAGCTCAACCAATCAAGAGAACACATGGCCGTGGCTGATAGCGTACGATAGCTTAGCCAATCAAGAGAACACTTGGCCGTAGCTGATAGCGTACGATAGCTCAGCCAATCAAGAGAACACATGGCCGTGACTGATAGCGTATGATAGCTCAGCCAATCAAGAGAACACATGGCCGTGACTGATAGCGTACGATAGCTCAGCCAATCAAGAGAACACATGGCCGTGGTTGATAGCGTACGATAGCTCAGCCAATCAAGAGAACACATGGCCGTGGCTGATAACGTACGATAGCTCAGCTAATCAAGGGAACACAAGGCCGTGGATGATAGCGTATACGAGTAGAAATCTTTTAATCAAATTTATCACAAGATGGTAATTTTATTGCATAGAATGTCTAGGAAAAAACTTTCGAGTAAATTGAATTACTATCAGAGGGTCAAATGCTTTAAAGTTACATCAGAACTGGCCTCACTTGGTAACATTACCAAACAGCTTGTCGTTTGCATTGCTCTAAGAATTTAAAATTCCATTTGTCTTTATATTATTTTTTTTGGAATTTAATTTTTAATTGGGTTAATTTATAATTAGCCGTGGTGACACCACATGATTTTTATAGCATGCGTCGAAATTTGTGTAATGACGAGGGATTAAAGCACAAATATCTTTCCGCCATTCTTGTTTATTAATCTTCCGAGAGACTTACTCAGGTATGCATCATAAACTTTTCAATTATCATCGTTACCGTAAGGTAAGGTAAGGTAAAACTTTATTTATGCAGGGTGGCCCATTCAGCACAGTGGCTGGTATCCAGAGGGGCCCTGCTAAATACAATTTCTAAAAATATAAAATGTCTAATAGTTTAAAATAGTTAATCAGAATGACGAAGAGTCCTTTTTGTTCCTTACGGCCTCGTTTACTTAAGAAGACGAATAATGTGTCTAAAACGCATAATTCGTCGAACATTAAGTGCGTCTAGATAAATACGAGACGCATTAAGTTTGTGCGTTTTTTTCAAAAATAAAGTTCATGTGAGAGCTGAGGTTGTTGTTCGCTTAATTACAGATTGAGTAGATTTTCAATTCAGTTGAGTTGGTTTGTTTTATTTTTCTCGTATTTGACAAGGAGAGTTATTCTTCTGAGAAGTATAAGTGTCTTTTTCTTGGGTTTTCCAGACTTATGACATTGTTGAGTTCACCTGACGTTTAATGCGTCCTAATGCGTCGCATTATTCGTCTAAAACCGTCTAAAACGCTTTATTCCCGGTCTCCTTAGGTAAATACGGCCAACATGCCTACCATTTTTTAAAAATGGTCAATTTAATCGCATGTATCACGTGTATCACGTGGGAGACAACAGCGGCAAATCGATCCACTGAGCTGGCGACCGTCCATTTCCACCGGGACTGCCATGTTTCAAGCGGAATGGAGACGCAAAGCCGTAGAGAAACGAGAAGAACAAAAACGTCGCCTTGCAGCCCCTCGTCCACCGCCCACCTTCCCTTGCCCTCACTGCCCTCGCAAATTCTATGCAAGGATTGGCCTGCTAGGCCATCAAAGAAGAAGAGACAATACTGTTAGGCGAAACTGATGCTAAGACACGAGCCAACGTCGAAGACGACGACCACGACTACGTATTTCTTGAAAATCGTATAGCCTTCGCAACAGTGGTTTCCTTTTCGAGAGCACAAGCAACTTGTGAACGAATAGGGCACGAGGCAAACAAGAAAAAAAATTGGGGGGAGTGAGGTCTCGGGTTTAAATCTTCCTCCCTGTCGCTAGATGGACTTGTGTTCGGTGGTCCTGAAGTCAGCTTCTCCACGTCTTGTAATTAGCCAACTGTTATGTTCAGCCTCCAGCCAGATAGGATGTTAAACAAGTTTCAGTTCTATTTACAATATTTGTTTCTTCAGGTATAGTATTCAATTAGCACAGCAGTGCTAAATACCATGGAACTGAGACAAAGTGATTCTATTCTTATCATGTGTTTCTTGAAAATCGTATAGCCTTCGTAACAGTGGTTTCCTTTTCGAGAGCACAAGCAGCTTGCGAACGATTGGGACACGAGGCGGAGAGAAAAAGTTATGAGGAATGAGTTAAGGGACAAAAGCACTCTATTCTACCTCATCTTGTACTTTTTGTTCCGTTCTTTCACTCCTTCTTGTTGGCAGGGTCTCTCAGTCTCAGATTCCACGCGCCTCTTTCGTTCCAAGAGAGCAAGCGATTGCCTCGCTGACTTAACCTAACACAAAGTTATAAACATTAAACCCTTACACAGGGAAGTCCTTTACTTGAGTTAAACAGGACGTGCCGTTGGATAGCATGTTCGTGTTTTAGTAAATTCTGGAATGTGTGTGTTCAACGAAAACTGTCACCTTTAACCCTCTCGTTCCAGTTTAATCTCAACGTATGTGTCTTGGTATTTTTCCAATTTGTTTTTTTCTCAGACATAACAGCCCCAAAATAGAACATCTGGCAATGCTTTCACTCTACGCCAGCGGTGCATTTACCAAACTGCTTAAGGTGTGTTCATTATACTTATGAACAATGAATCCCTTCTTTACATTTCAATGCTGGAATATATATCTGATACATGTTAAGAAACAAACATTAACATTAGGGTTGAAAACATCCATAATCAATTAAGTCTTTACGGTAATATCAAAGCGTTTCGCTGCTAGTTATCTTTTAACAAAGTTCTTATCTCTACCGAAAACACCGAAAAGCTAATTAGTGCATTTCTCGGTTCTGTACTTTATCTTTGAAATTCAGTTCAAAACACAAAACGTGGTAATCCTGTTTGAGAACTATTGTGAGAGATCATTGATTTCTGACAGAAGAGAAATTTTAACCATAGTGAACAATTAAGTCTTACCTAGTTTCTTTGAACTGACATTGTATCCCACAGCATCTTTTTAAGATTAGTTCTTATGACCTTTACTTAATATACTCTCTCTTTGACGCTTTGGATGTTCTGCAATTCTCTCCAAGTCTTCTTGCTGACGCTGTCACAGAAAATAGTAAAAGTGATCATATCAACCAGGTTAGAAATTTAAGTAATTGGTTTAAAATGTTCTGCTGAATAGTACTACTCCTTCATTAAACACAGTTGGTTAACGCATAAAAATTCATGATTCTCAATATCATTTTTACACACCTTCCATTTGAAATAAGTACTCCATTCATGGCCAAATAAAAATAATTGTAAAATGCAACCTCGTTATGTAGAACAAACGATAAAATCTAAACTTCTCTTCTTTTACTTAACTCTCTAATTGCGGAGTAGTCAAAGTCCCTCTGAAAGAAGGAGACAGGAGGTAACTCCGCATGCGTGTTAACAGCTAATGTTAGCGCAAGACTAAGCCTGCTGGTGGTTATGGTATTAGAGGCCTCTTTATGTCCTACCATGACTTAAAATCTTCTTACCGGGTTATAACCTCTGTTTTGAGAAATTGCGTCTTATCTACACTGACTGGCATTAACTTACATTCCATGACATTAGAAGACGCGTCTTAAAGGCTGAGCACATACCATCACGGAACCAGTTACGAAACGAGTTCATACCCCACAGACGTAAAGTTCTACTGTTATAAAGTGTTGATATTTTTATCGCTTGAAGCATGGCACAGTTTATGTATTTTGCTGCTTTGTTGGTGGTTTGTGGAACAGGGGACTCACTGGAAACCACTACCAGTCCTCAACAACAAAATACTGGCGATACTAAGGACTTATGCGAGGTACAAAGTTGAATATCAATTGCCTCTTGTAAGGAAAATCAATCTGTTGAATATGAGATGTAAAGATATTTTGCATGATTTCGAGTATCTCTGATTTGAGGCAGCTCGGTTTCTGATTGAAACATAAAAGGCGTATGTCTCCGGTTCCAAATCGAGGCTGATTACCGAAATAAGAAGTTAGACAAAGCGATATAAGAATGTTTGTTTCCTTAGTTATAGTAAATTCTCTGAAGGAATGTTGATGATCCCCGTTTTGCTCTCAGTAAGAGTCGGCTTCACAAACAAACAAACATTGTTATGCAAGAATTAGAGGAACATATTTGACCTGATTAAGAGAGGTGCAGGGTGACACTCAAGATGACTGATGTAGATATCAAGAATGTGACCGTTGTCTCTAAATTGAGCGGACTTGTACGTGTCAAAGCAAATCTACAAGGTCACAATTCAAATGACAGACACGCTGACACTGAAATAACAAGTGAATGGTACCGCTGAAGCAGTAAGAGACAAAACTGCAGATTGGGTTTCATGCTGAAATTTATATGGACATATATCAGAAACTTAAGAGTCCTCACGGGCCCGATGAGGATGAGTGAGTGAGTGGGTGATATAAGAAACAATTTGCTCTCGTGTTGTTTAAGTTAAGAATTGTGCATGTTTTGCTTTCTTCTTAGAAATAACTCATATAAATTTCTTCAAAGATATATCTGTGTCGCTCCCAGTAAGAGTCTGCTTCACAAACGAACAAACATCACTGTTATGTAAGAATTAGAGGAACGTATTTGACCGATTAAGAAATAGGTATCAAGTGACTATTGTCTCAAAATTGACAGGAGTTTTTCTCGTCAAAGCAGACCCACAAGGCCAAAAGTCTAATAACAGACACGAATGATATCGCGAAAGCAGTAAGAAACAAAAATGCAGATTGTTTTTCATGCCACGATATCTATCAACATAAAAAACATTTTGTTCTCGTGTTGTTTAAGTTTCATACTGTGTTTCTTAGTCCAATGAGTGCATTTTGTCTTCTTAGAAATACATATCTACCCATGGATTTCCGGGTATTCCAGGAGCCAACGGAATGCCTGGCATTCCAGGGCCGCAAGGACCGCAGGGAAGAGATGGAGTAAAAGGACAGACTGGCGACAAGGGATCACAAGGAATGCTGGGACAAAACGGGGAGAAAGGAAATGAAGGGCCTCGTGGAAAAAGTGGACCGCCAGGAATAATGGGAATGGAAGGGGCGCGTGGAATGGTGGGAGATCAAGGAATAAAAGGCGATAAGGGAGAGAAAGGAGAACGCGTGACAAGTCCTTCTAGTGCAGTGCCACAAACCAACTGGAAACAATGTGTGTGGAAGGCTGATGATGATCGAGATAACGGTAAGATCAAGGTAAGAGAGAAATGTTCTGATTGGATTTGGTGTTTTGAGCAAAATTACTTTTATCGCCTAATGAAAGATAAAGGTCAGATTCAGAATTCCACTAGAAATTATTTGAATGGGAATCAAAATTATATTATCCCAAGCCTGAGTGTTTCGTAACGGATTGACGAAAGTGATATCAAATCTGTTAGATAATAAGAAATGAAGCTGTGATTTGCGTACTCGAGTACGGAGCATGTATTCTCATTTAGTTTTTTATTATTGCTTAGCAAGACCTAAGAAACTTGTAGCTCCACCTTACAGGCCATTGGCTCCTTAGATCTAACATCTGGTTAAAGGGCATTGGGCCGAATCCCTTTGATGACTTAGAACTGAAGTATTTTTTCTCTGTAAATTCAGAGGGTCAAGGCTCTACATTATTCATATCGTCGGCGGCTTCTGTTATTTAGAGACTTCAATGGGATGGCGGTCGAATTAACGGGCATTACTTGTAGATGGTGTTTGCCTTGTTTTTGGTTTAGAGAGGAGAGGGACGAGAATTGATTGCATTCATTTGACACTTGGTAAGGACTCTGCGTTGATCTGAGTTTGAGGAAACTATAGCTATAGAGTGACAGAAATTTATTTTTTACCTTGACTTAGAAAGACGAATTTAAAATGAAGCTCCCTACTATTTCTCTACTTTGTATAAAACTTCACACTTTTGGAAAATCGCACGGACTGAATTTCGAGTATCTTAAAGACCAGAAACCGTGAGTATCGTTCTTATATAGAGTCCGGGTGACACGATAAAATGCTTAAACTAAACTCGGGGAAACGTATTGAATATCTCGGTTGGGGAGATTTCATGGTATTTATTTCGCGTAAGTATTAAAGACTTTTTTATAGGCGCTATTTTACCGTGTTGCGACGATGGTGCCTGCACATGTCCAGCTGACGTCTGCTTAGTTTTGTCCTTCTCCTCCCCCCATGATTTATGCTTGAACATAGAAAATGATAACTGCAAAATAGTTTGAAAGAATTGTTACAATGGGTATTGTTCACCTGTGAATCAGTGTAATAAATGAAACCAGAAATATGTGTTCCTGACAGTGAGCCGTGGGTAAACCAGGAGCATGATCGCTCTCTTCTAATCTAAACCTTGTATAAAATATAACGATAATGAATAAAGTAACGTTGGCCCTGCTGTTAAGCTAACGAAATGCACTGCAGGGATAACTGACACTTTCACCCACGATACCAACAACTGATGATCTGTATTCATGATACAAATTATGTCATTGCACATGTGATATATTTGATTCAGTTATAAATATTAACCTGTTTTACTTTTCTTTGTTCCAGGACTGCTCGTTCAACAAGCTGCGGTCTGATACAGCGATCAAAGTCTCATTCCAGGGAAATATGAGAGTCGTTGGTTCTCAAAAGTGTAACCGGTGGTTCTTCAAGTTTAATGGTAATGAATGCAGCGTACCAATGACAATCGAAGCTGTTGTGTACAACTATTGGCCATCTGGGAATCCCAATCTGCTTCATCATCGATCATTTGAGGGATACTGTGAAAACATCCCACAGGGCACGGTTAGAGTGGAACTATGGGTAGGACAGTGTCCTGGCTATACTTTGGGTGACGCTAACACTGGATGGAAATCAGTGTCCCGGATAATGATTGAGGAAGTGTCTAGGTCCCAGTCTTAATCAGTTCTCGTTGAGAAGATTATTTCAGTCAAACTGTTTTAGCGATAGTATTACCTAAAAGTAAGGTCACAATTGACCGATAGAAACAAAGTTCGTTCTTGCTCAACCACCGATGCATTTGGCCTAAAGGAATTCGACTATTTCCAGTTGTTTTTCTTGCATAAACAGTGGGATAACAGACAGCCTGGTGAATATTCTTCAATAAATCCAACTTTATTTTAAATCTTTGACGTTTGTGGGATCAATGGATTCCAGTAGTTGATTGCGTCTGATGCCTCGTAGCATTAGACGAGCATTTGTTCATGTTTCAATCTCGTGGCTGGGGCGCAGCTATTTGCCTTTTCGCGGGACAACCACGGGGCTGCTAAGTTAGAGCGCTGCTAAGTAATACCTTTAAAGGGCCCTCTAGTCAGGCACAACTCTATTTTTGTTCACATACTAGAGTTTGACTATTATAGTTTATTCGGAGCATGTCGAAACGACGGAAATTACTAAAGATAATTAAACATACTTTCAGGAACACAGCTTACAGTAAAACAATAAAACTTTGCTTCACCATGCAATGTCAATAATTTCGATGGCATCGAAACTGGCGAAGGCTGACTAGGGAATTTTCTTGACAGAAGACACTAATTAGCAACATCTTATTGCTTCTGCTTTTACTTACGCGTAAGTGAAAAACAGCTTTTAACCTATTCTTGTCCCAAGAAGCCGCGCTCCGTTTGGTCAGCACCAAGAACCGCGACCTCTGGCCGAACCCGATTTTCTGAGCTTGCGCAGAAACAGCGGAAGTCCGCGTTTCACGAACTTCCCGTCAAATCTGGCAAATGTGATTCGCTAAGAATACGAAACAAATACTCTGCGCATGCTAAGAAAATCGGATTCAACCAGAGGTCGCGATTCTTGGTGCTTACCAAACGGCTTGCTTTGAGCATGCGCAGGTAAAAGAACCTGGACTCCCTCTTCTCTCGCCTTGGTTCACCCTCCAGGGTGGGGAAAGGAGAGTTCCAGGACTGAACTAAGCAACAGTTGAAATAAGCAAACTAGTCATTCGGGAGTTTGGGCTACATTGATACATCGATACATTGATACATTGATGCCATAATTGTATAGTTTTGTCACAAAGGAAATTGTTCTATCACTGACTGAAAATCAGTTTACTAAATTGGCATTTGCGCAGTGTACGATCATCATCAATCGTCTTTGAACGGTTTTAAAGTAGTTTGTGGGGCTAGTGAAATCGAGCAATAGCATGAACTACTTATAGAGGACTCGGAAATAAATTTGAATTTTGACCACTCGTAGAAATACATTGCCAGATTGCTTAGCTGAACGGTGGCATGGCCGAAAGTTTTCTTCAGCGAATTTTTCCGATACTCCTTTCAGTTGTTTACGACTTAGTGTTTCAAAGGACCTAAAATAGGTACCTAGATTGATAGTTGAGTTAGAAAATTTAAAAATCGACAGATTTGGTATTCCAGAAAGAAACTGTTCTAATTTCAAAACGTACCGAGTAAGAGAGAGCAAACTGGGAACGAGCTTGCTCGTGCAAAATTATCCTCTGTGTTGCTTACGTCACAATAGCTTCGATATGTTTTACAACAGTGAAGAGCTGGTTCAAAAATTTGTTCCTATCCACCTTCTGCCGTCTGATAAAAAGGCCAACAAAGGCGCGTTTATTGAAGTTTGTCGACCTGCCTGCGAGCAGACCTGCTCAAGAGCCATTTTTTCGATCATTCTTTTTGTCAAGTTTCAGTTTAAACCAATATTTCTTTCGACATGGAGCAATTGACTTTATCTGATATATACATGGCCAAACTGAGAATTAAAAAGTTCTTTCAGACTACACCGTGTGAGGTAAGTTGTCTTCTGCTCTGCTTGCATCTGCAAATATTAGTTAACTAAACTTGACAATTTTGTGAATCAGCCAAGCCTAGAAAAAATCTCTTTCGTTTATTTTGTTTGTTTGTTTGTTTTTTTTTTTTTTGCATGAATTTTATGTGATAATTCCAAAAACCAGTTTCTTCTTTAATTTAGAAAGCTATCGTTATTTTCATTATTATGTCGTCTTTTCACTGGTGTATCGTCACTGCATCTGACCTAGGAGTTTAAAATAAATTCACCGTCATTTTTGAGGGATTCTCGGAAATCGCATCTGCACATTATGAAAAAAGCTAATAGGAAACGAAAACTTTTTGTCGAAAACACGAAATCGAAACAGGCGTGAGAGAGCATGCTCCTAATTGGTTAACAAACTGGTTGTTTGGTCCGGACTGTTCGCTATTGGATGTTTGACTTTTTTAAACCAACAAGAATCCGCCCTGAAACGCTCCTCCACCCCACCCCCTTTCCCCATAACACTGAAACACAATTCAAGATTTTAACTACACTACCCCCTTACGTGTAAAGCAGGATTGTGTGACACTTCAGACATCTTCCATCATCTATCACCTCTGCTTTTACAGATAACTAGGTTTGGTGTTGATTATGGAATAGAAGTCTTTCTCAAGGAGGAGAATCGATCATCAACAGGGAGGTATTGTAGATCTGACTAACTTAAATTTTGAATTTCTTGACTGTGGTGCCAAGTATTTATCTTTATTAATTAACCTTCTTTCTATCCACAGTTACTTTGACAGAGCAGTGCTAAACTCTCTTCTAACTTTACCCGAGGTAAGAGGTCTTCACCGATTTGCAGAGGCTGTGATTAATGGTTGATCTTAAATTGGCAGGAGGCTCAAAGCGTAGCAAGTACGTTTTTGCAAAATATCTTATCGCAGAAATTCTCGCAACATATTCAAATTTTCCGTTTTCAAAATATTGAAAACTATACGCAGAAAAATTGAATAGGACTTGGATTCTGAAATGGATTCTGATTTCGCTTTTACACAAGGTACATATGACTTAATGATGGAACTTCATGTTTCATCTAACGCGTGAAAGGTCCCCCATTATCAAGTCGAACCGAGTCAGCTCCTGCAGCGATAAAGGTATTGCATGTGATAGTTGGATTTATCTGCAGTTTTGATTCTATGGGCGTTCTGATTGGATGATTAAAAAGCCATGTTTTCTAAAGATGCTAAAACATAGAAAACCGTGTTTTATTGAATTGTACATGTGTTTCGCACATGCAGTTAATTTATCTTATATTATACAGCTTATACTACCATGAAACATTCCGGTTGTTTGACAACGCTTCAGAAATGTTGAAGTTATTCGTACATTCGCCGACATTCGCCTTGATCACAGTCCGCCATGTTGGATGCAACGTAACCATTTTTCGCATGAAAGCGAGGCCACGCAAGTTAAAACATCATGGCTGGGTCAGCGAGTGCTTCGATTTCTTCAGAGTTTTGGCTCCGCAATCTGGTGGACATACCATCGTTCACAAACGCCTTTATCGAAATTTAAAGAAATACCGACAACAATATTTACTTGTGACAGTGACAGTGTATATGGGCTCGGTGCAGTCTATAACAACAGGAGAGGATGACAGTTCCGGTTGGACCTCCATAGAACTTTCCTCACCGGAAGCTTGGCCGGAAGTTGATGCTATAGATTAAAATGAAAAAGAGAAAAATACCTCTGACTGCTTTACGATTTTAACCAAGGAATGTTTAAAGAAATACTGGCAACAATATTTACCTGTGACAGTGACAGGGGACAATGGCATGCTTACATCAAAAAATCGCACTCGTGTACGCGGTGGTTCTCGCTTTTTCGGAGATTTTCTTTTCCTGGGTGATCTTGACCAGCAAAAAATACTCGGAACTGCATGCTTCTCCAGAACATGCTTCCCTGTTAAAGTTGTCTTAAAATCCGCTTCCTTAAAGTGTACAGAACATACTCTTGTGCTGTTTGTTATCTGTAGATGGACCAGATCATTATAACTAATGTAATTACATGTGCACAACAATGACATCGATAACCTAACCAACTTACCTGGACACTTTTGCCCACGTCTCGCCGTATTTTGACAACCCACTGCTTTCAATTTCAAAACTCGGAAATTGGTGAAAGGTACGATTTGGAATTTTTTTAGCGCGATTATTTTGACATTGCGGCACGCAACGGTGATCTCTGTTGGGCATGATTGCAGATGATCGCCTTGTCTCCTCGATCGCCGGAAGTTGACCTTTTTTACGCGTGGCCTCGCATTGGTGTCAAAAGTACAGATAAAGAAGAATGGCTTTTTTTTTTCTGAATTTCCCACATAGTACATGCTCTCAAATTGCGACAGAATAATACGCGGCATTGCCTTCTGAACTTTTCACTTTTCCTCTCTTTTGCGAGCGGTGAGCCGTTCAGAAGGCCTCGACATCAAGGCGAGATTACTGTGCTCTGTCACCTCACGGCTGCTGAAGAAATAAAAATTTTTTTGAGCCTACGAGAACTTTTTTTATGCTCACAGGATCAGCGGCGGCGTGGTGTCATCACAGCTTCAGAATGCAGGACCTTCATACGAGCCCTTTTCTGTTATGGCCCTAAACTGGGCGTACCAGTGAACCTTGTAGTTCCATATGGAAGTGCAATTCACAGGCAAATGTGGAGTCAACCTGGTAAAATCATTGTGAGCTGTGGAAAAGATATCAATGAGGTAATTGAAGTCAAACCTATCAACGAAATTGAAATAAACCTATTCAATCAGTTTAGACTGTAACTGAAGAGAAGATGGGGTTAAGGAGTTAATCCCCTGTGTTGGCGTTATTCGTGAGGTAATACCTATCGGCTCTCGACTTAAGAAATCACAGGGTGGCGGAGGGGGGTCTAGAAATAGCCAATCCTGTGACACGGATGTTACTCGCGTGGACAGCCAAAGAGGCGTTACACTCAGCAACAACAACAACAACAACTTTATTATGACTTGCATATTTACAATTTTACAGAAATATATACACATTAAGTTAAAAAAGCTTGACAATAGTAACAGCGCGAACCCGCAGATAGCCTGGGCTAATCTAGACGGGCCACATCTATATTTATATTAGACCATTAACACATAAATAAGATTGTTATGCAACTACTTATAGAAGGATTTACGAAACCGTTTTACACAAGTACATTTACATATTTTGATTGATACTAGGAGCTATGATTTACTAGAGATAAACTAAACTATGGGTTGAAATTAATCAGGAACTAAATTTAAGTTACTCAAATTAGTAACTTACTTAAATTAGTAACTTACTTTAAGTTACTAATTTAAGATACTCAATAAAGTATCATCCACGAAAACATTTACTCAACGCGCGTGGTAACTGGATACCAAAAGAATTAGCTTGGAATAAGGCCTGTATGGCCTTTAAGTTTATGAAAAGTAGACTTAAAATATCTGAATTGTCCACTAAATAGATGTTGATTTCCCGTCTTAAACTGATTTTAAGGACAGTCACACGGTACACATTTTGTGCAATGTCTAAAATTGCATCGTGAGTCCATATCGTTGCATGCAACATTTCACACTATATTCTAAGTTATAGTGTAACCTGCTAGACAGCCTTACCTTAGTCAAACGCTCAAGAGGCGAGCTTCAATGAGCAGGAGAGATGAAAGCTAAGTACAGTGATGGAGTACATAGAGTCAGGGTTGGCTGTCTCAGCGGTCAAACGCATTGCACACGCACAGTTCTCGGTTAAACTGCGTCTCTTAAAACTCTCAAAGTTTTGAAATCTTCCGTTCTCAAATCAAAAGTTAAGACAGGCACTTAATATTTACAAAGAAAATCAGAATTCTTATCCGCCTTTATTACCTTCTTTCAATTTGGCTTACCACTCCCCTTTTTGAAACTTTTTCTTTGGAAAGTTTTCTACATTTTGCTTCACCCTCTTACAAACTTCGAGGCAACCGAGACCGGAAGTCGCGATGAATTTTTTGCTTTCAACCACCGTGAAGGCTTGGCCATACGGGGCAATGTTTGATTAGTGTTGCGTAGCTTGCAAAACCGCAATAATAAGACTTATTATTATTATTATAATTATAATTATAATAATAATAATTATTATTATTATTATCATTATTAATGTGCAGTTCCAGTTATTTGGTAAGTCTTGCGTCTAAATTATTGTGCTTAATTATGGCTTTTTAAGGTGGTTCCTCTGGGTTGCTTTGCCTATCCCTTCTGCCGACAATTTTCCCACGAAAATTTCAAAAACATTGTGCTGCTACTTTTATCTCTGAGGAATCACGTTAAATTATCTTTTTTATGTGTAAAATAATCATGATATCGTAGATCAAGAATTTTAATTAAATGTGATGCAAGGACAACTACCTTCTTTAATCCAGGCAAAAAGATGCGCTGAAGAATTTGCTAAAGCTGTGAGACTTGAATTTATAGACAGGTACGCGGTTAATGAACACCTGCATTTAAACATCAAAATAGTAATTCTCGTTACTACCTCCATTTATTTCTTTCGATGTTAGTTATGACAATTTTTCGGTGCATCAATGCAGCATGATATAGCCAAAATCATGGCTTTCATTGTAACAAAGTTGAAAGGAAAATTTGATGTTGATTTGGTAGTTGATCTGGAGACACGATTAATCGCTAACTGGTAGATCATATTCATATTTCTGCTTGTTTATCGTAGTGACCACAGTCATACCATGCTGGCTGGCCTGGGTACCCTGGGGTTCGAAATCCTGGAGCAGTGCGATTGCCACTTAGACTCTGTTGTCGTGCCTGCTAGTGACAAAACTCTTCTGAAAGCCCTAAGATATTCTATAAAGAGTATTTTCCCTCATATCAAGATCATAGTAAGTGACGTTAATCGTGATTTCAGTAGACCTGGAGATTTTGTAGGTTAACTCTCATTGTCTTCTGACGTCGTTAATATTTTAACATAGGTTGCTCAAGTCACAGACAAAGAACTTACAAGAGGTTAGATATTGACAGTTTATCTCAGTCGGCTTTTCACGTAATATACCAAACACGAAATACCGTGTTTGACCATATTTCCAAACACCGAGACGAGAGTTGAAAATACGACGCGCAGCGGAGTATCTTTGACAAACTTTGGGTAGTTTAGAAATGTGGTCAAACACTGTCTTCACTGTTTGATATATCTTCTCAGTCGAAACTAAAACTAAGGAGAAAACGGAGAAATAAAATCGTAAAAAGTCAATGATTTTTAAACACCGTCACGTTCTTGATTTCCTGTGTTTAATCAATTATAGGGAAAACCATATCTTGAAGGCTGTAATGTTCAGCCGGCTTTAAAATAATAAGCCACAGCGTGGTTGATTGATGTAGAAATCGAACTCGAAACAAAACCTGTAGCAACCGAAAAGCGCGGGAAAAAACGCGAGAGGTCTTGGGTTTGTACTAGCTTGAGAATGTGGCATTAACTGGGTGACCATATGAAAGAGCTCAGCAAATGCCGATAAGAGAGCAGAAAGAAAACAAGTTTCAGTTTCATTTGTGTCATCTTCTATTCTGTTTGAAAAGAACAGAAAGCGACACAACATATACGAAGTCAAAGCATTGTCTCCTAAATAAAAAGATTAGTAAGGAAACATGATCTTATTCTAAAGTTTGCAGTTTTGCGGACCTTAGTGACATATCAGATGGAGTGTTACAAGTCAGGTGAGTTTCACAGCCTCTTTATTCGTTGTCAAACTGATATAAGAATATCAAAGTTTCTCGTTAAACAAAAAGAATGACTAGTTCTAAGTACTTAACTAGTCATTGAGGCCAATGAAAAAAATGAGATGCATGGCAATGCAACTTTGGACTGCTATAATCTGTGTTCGCTTCCCCTCGAACGCGTATATCTGTAGGCACGACACGCGGAGAACCCGCGGAGTATCTTGACCTTCAGATCCAGAAAGCCAAGTGATAAAATAGAGATAAGATGTTTGTCTCTAACCAGGTTTATAAACTGGTATCAGTAATTAATTGGGTGACTTGACAAATTCTGAGAATTTATAGACAAGTATCCTAATCTTATGGCAGCAACAGCACCTTTTGACGCTTCAAGCTAATTATCCGGCGGCAATTCAGCCCTCTCGTCCAGTGTGCAGATTTGACCACACCCTTTCTTCATGGTTTTAAACGGCTGCAGACGAAAGTCGACAAGTTTCAAATTTCCGCGCAATTTGTCTAAAGGCTATTTTTTTTCCGGACAGTTAACATTAAAAACCGGACTCTAATACTGTTTACTGTTTGGCAGTTACTCGGAATTCCACGCCGAGCTTTCATGATATTGTCAGAATTCTTTTCCTTCAACAGCAACGCCGACCTTTCACGAGCAGTTCTTCGAGTCATGGAAGAGAAAGGTATACTACTTAGCAAAATGGGTGTTTCAGGATTGGCGGCTATCATGACTGGCCATGGGAATCGTTCTCATCTAACAAACAAGAGGTAAGTAGCTGCTCAGCAAAAGAAGTTGAGATAAACTGATTTTTTGCACCTGCAAAGAATTACATGGACAGGTTAGGCTGTGTGTTTTTGAATACGATCGTAGCAGATTATACTTCCGTGTAATCGCAACTTCGTGCTTTCATCGATAGCGACATGTATGATATATCCCGAGAGCCTTTGCCTCATTTCGTTGACCAGTAGAAACGAAGGCTCTGGTAACATGATTACACCTCTTAATCATGCATAACGCCATAAGCTGACTTAAGAATCATTTGTAGGACGCTTCGATTACCGTAGTTTAAAAAAATAGAACCGTCTCGATAATTTTCACGATAATTTTCAAACGATGCCTTTTTTTAGTTAAACTTCATGTTACCTTCCTTCCTTTGATTAATTTTGACTGTTTTATTTCTATTTTTACATTTACATTTTTCAACTTTTGCAGAGTGGTGGTGGTATCCACCGAGTGCCTTGTTCCCTGTCTACTTCAAATAGAACAGCTGATAAATCAAAGCTAGTTAACGCGTGTTTCGTGAGCCGACTTTGCGTCAAACCTCTCCTGTAGAAGCTGGGAGGAAAAATGTGTTTCTTTCCATTACAGGAGCAACCGGTACTCTAGTAGCGCATTACCGTCTTACAAAATATCTCCGTCCATCCGTTAAGAATATCTTGAGTGGGGAAATAAAAGCCCTAGCTGGCTCCAAATTGGGCTGGATTCTGCTTGACAGCGGGCGAAGCGATAACATACGTACGCACCTGGGTACCTATAGAGATCTGAAAAAAAAAAAAAAACATGCAGTTTATATATTTATTGGCAAAAAGTGTCTTTAGTGATTAAATAAGTACGTTTGAGAAAGTTCTTATTACGTTACTGTGATTTTACAATGAAAACTTTGCGGATAAAAAACGCTATTCAACTGGCTGTCGTTCAAAACCCAACTGACTTATCGACTGCGTTTTACGCTGACAATAACAAAACGTTAATGAAAACAACAATATAAAGTAGTTCAAAATACACCAATCACAACTGACACAACTGTTGCCTTTTTGAGACCTCGATCCCAGGCTGTCTCTCCTTTGCCCCCATCAGGGTCGACAAGGGAGGCAAAAGAGATAAAGACTGGGACCGAGGTTGCTTGGAGTGTTTTTCTCGGGGAGATCCGCGAACGTATTTCACGAAACTCTCGATGACACCATCCCCAGCTCTATCTGGAATAGCAACCTCGATCCCAGGCCCTCTCTCCTTTGTCGAGGTTTCTGGAATACGCCTTACGTAGCCTGTGAGGAGATTTCCTCCTTGCAAATTCTTCACATGCATAATCATGTGATGTAGACATTGACAATGTGGTTTCGGCATTTGCCCGTCTGCAGGGGTGACCGTAAACACCTTATAAACTTATCTTAAACCCATTATCAATTATTCCAAAGGTTGACATGGAAAGAGCATAAGATACTAAAATTCTCAATGAAACTGTCCTCTGAAAATCGTGGGAAATGGGATTTTCGAGCCCCTGAAATAAATTTCCCCCCTCCCCTAAACGACTTGCCCCTTTAGGCGCTCAAGTAATTTTCTCTTCGTTGCATCCTCCACGAAAAATGCACGCTACACCCTTACGGTTACTATGTGATTGTTTTGGTTTTCCGTTGAAAGAGCTCTGTACTTGTTCAGTAAAGGCCTTGTAACCGTTTTCCATTCATCAGTGCAAACATACAGTCTCTCCAGTCAATTTGCCAATTGAAAACTAAATGAATGCATAATGGCTTTTTTTGAGCTTTTTTCTCGCCCTGTACCCTGCGGGACAGAGACTCCCTTCTTTCTCTGCTCGGTGAGAGACAAGAGGGAACCTCTGAACAGAGGTTTCGCTCGTCTATCACCGACCAGAAAGAGAAGGCAATCTCTGTCTCGCGGGTATTGTCCTTGGCGTTGGGTGTAAGTTCTCCCGTTCTTGAAACCCTTTTGATTCACGTTTTCAACGATTGCCACGTGGACCATGTACTTACATGTTTATGCTGTCAGTTCACCTGAGTCGGTTCACTGATTAAGACAGCGTCCACAAAACGCCGGAGAAATTTAAAACGCAGCTTCATTGCTACGATTAGTCTACCGTCCACACTAATCCGTCACAAAAACGGAGCTATACGAAAACGATCTTAAAACCAGAGGAATTTGAAAACGCCGGCTTAAGTTTCGTTTTCGTGTGAACGTAAAACATTTTGAAAACGGAGCTTTTCGAAAACGATGGCGTCATGATAATCACGTGATTTCCCTGATCGAGTTTTCCTCAAACACAAATCCAAAATGACCAGAGATTGTTCCGTTTTCAAATTCCCCCGGTGTTGTGTGGACGGAAAACATTTGATGCATTTTCAGAGTGAAACCTCTGTTTCAAATTCCTCAGGTATTGTGTGAACGGAAAACATTTAATGCATTCATTTTTCTGAGTGAAACCTCCGTTTTCAAATTCCTCCAACATGGTGTGGACGAGGCCGGGGAACTCTCTTACTTCTTTACAATTCGATTATAATACATAAAGCCCAACTAAGCAATGGTCTCTAGATCTTAAAAAAGAGAAATAAACATAGAGCACTGACAGTTACTGAGGCCTCAGTTTTACAAAATCTTATTTCTGCTTGTTGAATTATTACTGTTTTTACAAATATGTCAACTTCTTTAAAATTCATAAAATGTTTCAAAATATTCCTTTCCTGAAACTAGTGCATATTGCAAAACGTTCATCGCATTTCTCTTTACTTTGTACTTTCTATATTTGGTCTATGTCTATTTGCTTACTATCTATTATTCATTTATCTATTTAAATTGTTCTTCTACTTTATGTTGAATAGCAACGGTTTCTGGTAATTTCAAAGTAAGAACAAATGGAAAAAGATATAGTTAATGACTAATTATGAATTATATCACATTTCTGATAGGTCACGGAAAAAAAAGTCAAATTTATACAAACAGTGACGAGATAAACAATTATAGTCAATGTTGCACTGATTACAATACTTGCAAAAAGTTTTGGACATAAAAATTTCGGACATTTTATTCCAGATGTTTAATTGTCATACAATTTTTTATCTCATTTCAAGCAAGTTTCAGACAAAAATTTTGGATACTGTGATGAAAAATAGCTACAGTAAATTTTTGCCTAGAAAACATGAATTAGACCGAAAATAGAAATATGTGAAAATGATATTTTTACTGTACTCTCAAGGTTTTAGAGATATACCAAAGAGAAATAAATACAAATCCAACAATTTGTTACAGATCTCAAGCAGTGTACTAAATTTTTATACTGTGCTGCAAATATTTTTGATGCTTAAAAAGTTTGGATCTGCTTTTTTCTTTCTCGGCCACTGTTTTTGTCTGACATTAAAATTGTCCAAATTTTTTTTGCAAGCACTGTAATATCAATAATTATTTTTTTTTAAGATGATAGAAAACCCAACATGGTCCTTTCACTACTAACACTACTGGATTTAGCATCTTTAGCAATTGTTGAGTAATTTTCTGATGATGTCAAATTCAAACTTGGCTACTTAAACATAAATGATCCGTTTTGTCTGTACCAACTGACCTTCGCATGGCATGCAGAAAATAAGATTATATAGTGCAGACAAATGTCTATGTCCTAATTCATACTAGTGATCATTCATGTTCAAGCATGCTTGTGTTTCATTTGTTAATCACAAAACAGTCTCAGATTAGCTGCGGTTTCCGAGAAAAGAGAGTAGAATTTTGATTACTTGGCTTACTCTGTGAGTGGGCAAGACGAACCAAATCCTACCCTCCTTAGCAGAATAGATTTGGCTATCTTGTCCTCTCAAGATTTCTGCTACGTCACAACAAATCCTTCTTTGACCAAGTTAGTTCAGTTACATGACAAGATAATTGCCTTGTTCTTTTTGTGTGTAGTGAGGACCTTGACAGTCTATTTGTCCATAAACAAGAATAAAAGAACCTGGCCAAAATCCAGCCACTTATAGCTAGACCTCAAACTTGGTCAATTTACTAATTTTAATAAGTCACCCCATGAGGAGTAACCGGCCAACAATACCAGCATTTGATGAAGGACAATTCTAAATGTTCAAGCTCAAACTTTACTTAACATTTTACTTAGTCTGTATCTTGAAGGGGGACTCCCATGTGAAAAGATTGGAGATGCTCATCAAAAAATTTGAATTAAACCCTGAGGAGACTTATCTGGGTGTGTTTGAGCTTTATTTGATCCCTAAAAGACCCTTTGTTGCAAAACAAAAAAAATAGTCACTATGGTACACCCTAGGAGAGATAAAAATCTGCGATTTACACCCATAAGTGAGATGCTGAGCATCCTCGACCTTATCTAGGGGAGTTCCCCAGGATCTGTTTTCCTTTGTCATCACAGCTCCTTATAAACATTATAGACTTCGTAATCATCAACCATGGCCATGTGTAAGTGCTTCTGAATAAACTTGACAAGGCTTAGAGGTGAATTTTGTTGATTCCAAAATTGAATCACTCTTCCGGCTCTGCTAACAAGGTACTTGCCAAAGTTCCACTGGGGCTCCATTCTCACGCTCTCGTACAGGTACTTGTACACAGGGTGGGCATCTTCACCAACTATTTTGATTTTGGAAAAGACAGGGAAATTAACGTCGTATTTGTTTTTGACAAATCGTGCAATGCCACTGTTTCTCAAAGGCTCCTGTTTGCCAAACTGGTTGCATGGGAATGCAAGGACACTGAAATCTTCGTCGTAGAATTTGGACTGCAGCTCAACCAGCTCTTTGTAATGCTGATCTGTGTAGCCGCACTCACTGGCAACATTCACAATGAGCAAGACCTGGGAGATTGGGTATAAAATACAAAATACAGAAGTATGGTAAATATTTATCAGCTAGACTTCAACGGGTGGTAAATGGTCCTTCAAATAGCAATACTGTCTCACAGAATTTTAGTTAAATTTCTCGAGTCAACATGCAGGTCGTCTCATTTTGACTCTCTCGCACCCCTGAGGCTTCGTGTCAGCTACATTTTACAGTGATCAAAGCCTGACTCAGTGGAAAGACATGCAGGCTAATCAGATAATATTTCCTTCCAAACAAAGGGGTTCTGTGCAGAAAGCTGTGCAACGTGGCACGAAACATCGCAATAGTTCCATGCGTGACTATGAATACAAACAACCATTGTAACGCAACTAACTCACGTTCGAGTGAACGCTTGAAGCTGCTTTTCGACTCTCTTCTCTCTCAGTTTTGAATGGTGATAAGGGGAATTAACAGCACAAAACAGTGAAATACTCCACCAACTTA
The DNA here is from genome assembly GCF_042242905.1 of Orbicella faveolata. Taxonomy (NCBI): domain Eukaryota; kingdom Metazoa; phylum Cnidaria; class Anthozoa; order Scleractinia; family Merulinidae; genus Orbicella; species Orbicella faveolata. The sequence continues at coordinate 14,223,533 of NW_028301541.1, forward strand.
AACTTACTGCACTTTCTAGCTACAAAATTACGTGGTTGTCTGGAAACAACAGGAAAAAGACTGCATGACTAAATTGTCATTTCTTCGTAATACTGAACTCTCACCTTTCCTTTAAAGACACTCATTGGAACACTGTTTCCTTGCAAATCGTTAACAGTCAAAGAGTATAAATCCGTAGATTCGTTAAATTTCACCTCAAAGCCAAGAAACAGAATAAAAAATATACCGAAGTAACAGAGATCCATTTTGCTGGAATTTTCGCGAAACAGGGCAGTTTGGGAGGGAGAGTAGGCCCGACTCAGCTGTTGCCACGACAACGGCAAACGATCAGCTGTTTTTCAGCTGTCAAGACAATAGCCAATCACAAGAAGTGTTATCATAATTGTCCAATCAGAACTCGTTTTACAACATCCAGGCGAAATTAGCGCTTCTTTTCAAAATCTTTTCGAGTCTGCTTTGCAGAAGCGATAATCGCACGAATTCTTTGATGAGAGGGAAATTTATTCCACGATTTTAAAGAAAAAATGTCACAATTCAGCTTTCATACGGAAGTGAATGATCTCCTGAGACTCGATGCCCCGATCAACAAAGGACCAGCTCCTCGATGGCAAAGAAAATCAACAGAACGCCGTTCTTCCAGCGCTACTTCGTCCACGCCGCTTCGTAACTCTTCGAGGCTAAACTCGAGCAAGACTCCATCGAAGACACCGAAATCTCTGAAGAAAACGCCTGGAAAGCCAAAGACACCATCTGAGGACAGATTTATTCCTAACCGAAGTGCCATGAATTTTGAAGCGAACTATCACAAAATGGTTTCAGCTGATCTCGAGAACGAAGAAAACGAGTGTGCTAGTCCCTCGAAAGCCGAGTTCAAGAAGAACATGGCAGAGAATCTTGGAGGAAATGAGGCAAATGCCAGGATTCTTGCGTTCAAGAACAAAGCGCCAGCACCAAGGGAAGGTATCTCGCTATCTGTAGAGTAAATTGTCATCCAGATTCGATACAAATGATCGATAGAGATCGTGATTCAGACGCGAAATTCTTTTCATTCCCGTTTGATTCACATCTCTTTTAAACTTTGGTCGTTCAAATTGACTATAGTCGCCGGTTTTTCCTTCGTTTAGATATAAAATAAGAGATGTTCATCATAAAGCCCTTTTGATTTTCCATCTGATCGTTGTTCTTGCAGGACACTTGAATGATTTACGCGTGCTGTACAGCCAAAATAAGACTCCGTCCACATCCACAAAGAAGAACGCGAGACATATTCCACAAGTTCCTGAGAGAATATTAGATGCACCTGATCTGATTGACGATTACTGTAAGTTTGCTAAAAATTCCTATAGTAAGTTACATATACAGTAGCTTTAGTTTGGTAGTTTTGTAAACCAATGCTGTGTTGTAAGTCAAGGTCAAACTCGTTTTGACCAAGGCCAGGGTCACCTACATGTTGCTTGTGGCGTTCACGTTACCATGTGGTGCAAAATATTTGGAATAACCTTTATGTAGTGCTTTACGTCCAAGATTTGTCAACCAAGTTTGATAAAGTCAATAAAGATTTTTTTTTTTTAATTTCGTAAATCTCCGATCTCAATCTCATGTTTTGCCCGTATGTTTTTTGTTGGCTTTTCCAAGCCAATCAAGTGCCAATAACCTCACGTGGGATTTGGTACGTGAAAGCGTTATTTCTCCCGCTCACTGAGACAAGCTTGGTTTCCAGTTGTCTCCACTGCGAAGATGACAAAATTCGTCAACTTGAAAAAAATTATTAAGAGGAAAAATGTCTTTGAGTTTTTTCACCAACTACTGTAAAATTTTGAAAACATTATCAAACATGTGCTCTCAAACATGCGTTGTCTATTCCTAATTTTGTTATAAAACAGAGTAAATTATTCAATTCCACTATATGCTTTCACAGCGTTGTAATGGGACATTCCATTTTTATCCGCACCGCCCCTATGGAAGGGCAGATTCCGACACCCTAGTTTTTTGTTGTCGGAACCTTTGAGGTTTGCATCCGAGGGGTTCAAAATTTTGTCGGCTTCTTTGAAAAAATATTCCGACAGGCCCTGTGTCAGAGGTTGCCTTCCATAGGGGGTGTGCAGATGAAAAATGGAACGTCCCAATATTATTTTCCTTTAAACCAAACCCACATCCAGGTTTTTTCTCAATTCAGTGATGATCAGCGAAAGTGTTTGACACTTCACTGGTCGAGTTGCTTGTTAATTATGTTAAGGGTCATGTTTTACTTTTTTAGATCTAAATCTCTTAGACTGGAGCTGTAACAATCATTTGGCAGTAGCCCTAGGTGGCTTTGTGTACCTTTGGAATGCAGCCTCAGGTGATATTGTACAGCTCTGTCAAACTGTGACACCTGACTGTTATGTTGGAGCTGTGTCTTGGATCAAGGAAGGAAATTTTCTTGCCTTAGGAGACAGTAATGGAGTTGTACAGGTAAATATTATCCTTTTGATTGTTGCAGGAATTTGAACTTCCATGAATTTGCACCACCTGAGGAGTTTTCAACTTCCTGCCTTGTTAGGACAAACATACACACACTGATTACTTAAAAGGGAGTGTGGGTTTTAATTTTCAACTTTAATGCAAACTGTTGTCGCTTTGGATTCAAGGCTCTTTCACTAGGATGTTCTTTAAGGCACAACCTTGGAGAAAAACCAGATTGTATTAACTTACTTTACAGTTGTGGGATGTAGAGGCACAGAAGCGTGTACGAAGCATGTCAGGTCATTCAGCTAGGGTTGGATGCCTGTCATGGAACTCATACATACTCTCAAGGTGAGAAACAGTATTTTCTTTTATTAGTTAGTTTCCTAAATTATTGTTATATGTAAGGTTCTTAGAATTTGGTTCATGAGGTTCACCAGATAGGTGGTATCTTGTATAGCCCTGCCCCTAACTCTTTTCTAGGTGGTTTATGATCACCAATGTGGAAGAGAACATAGTACTGTGTATTGCAAAGCTGTTGATTTGTTGTTTCATTATTCCACACAAAATATTATTGAAACAAATTTGTGGTCTACAAATTTTATGACTGGGCATATCCATGCCAGACATGTGATAACACATTTCTTAGCTAATCATATTCACAAATAAGATGCTAATCAGGTTAATGTAACATAACAACAGTACTGTCTGATGGCTAACATGTCTTTTATTCCTTGCTTTGTTACCAGCGGGAGTAGAAGTGGTGCCATTCACCATCATGATGTCCGTGTGGCAAACCACCATGTTGCAACTCTGGCCAGACACACCCAAGAGGTGTGTGGATTGAAGTGGTCTCCTGATGGCAAATATCTTGCCAGTGGGGGAAATGATAACCTGCTGATGATCTGGGATGCTGGTGTGAACACGGCCAATAACACCAATACTCCTGTCTTCACCTTCAATCAACACCAGGCAGCTGTCAAGGTGTGTAATAATTTTTTTACCACCTGACTTTTTTGCTTCCATAACCAAGAAACCTTCACTTATTTGATTTACTAGGTAGGTATATGTACATATAAGTCAATCTCCACTAGTGTTGTGGCCTTAAAACCTTCTAGCCTGTTTTTTTCTAGACATGTAGATCTATGTCTCAGAAGTAATGAGCACTTCTCCTACAGTTGCCCCCCTCCCACTCTAGAATTCAGTCAGGTGCCTTGGCGAAGTTTTCATTTGATGTTAAGTTGTGTTATCTTTAATTCTCAGGCACTGGATTGGTGTCCTTTTCAACGCAACATACTTGCTAGTGGTGGAGGAACAGCTGATCGCCACATTAGATTTTGGAATGTTGGCTCTGGAAATTGTTTAAGTAGCATTGACACTCATTCACAGGTAAATTATTAATAAAATAACTGAAATACCGTTATTTGCATCTAAGCCTGAGTATGTACTAATCAAACTGTAGGGGAGTTTTGTTTCCAATGTAGACCAAGGGTGACAGTTTTTTTCAGTGAGGTGTGAAAATGTTTTCTAGACATGATACTATAAGAATAGACCAAAATCTAAATCAAACGTTTCTCAAAGAAGTTCTTGTTTGAAGGTTCTCCTGCATATTTAAAGTGTATTAAAAACAAGCCTGCTTACAATAAATCAAACAATATCTTACAAGCAACAAAGTTCCGTTGAAATCCTTGTCATGACATTTAGTAATTTTAAACTACAATGCTACACTAATATGTGACCACATAAGCATAAATAATTGAATAAATAACAGTAATGTTGCATATTACCTAGACATGAATTTCTAATTTATTGTTTTACTGAGGGACTGACATTCCTTTGTAATGAAACCTTCAGGTGTGCTCTATTTTGTGGTCAAAAGAATACAAAGAACTTGTGTCCAGTCATGGTTACGCACAAAACCAACTAACAGTGTGGAAGTATCCATCAATGGTTAAAGTCACAGAACTGACTGGTCACTCTTGCCGTGTCCTTCATATGGCCATGAGTCCAGATGGACAGACAGTTGTCTCTGCTGCAGCAGATGAGACTCTTAGAATATGGAAGTGTTTTGCTACCGATCCTGCAAAGAAAAAATCCAAACCAAATCCCCCAAGCAGTTCATTAGTGCGTCTAGGTATACGTTAATTTTTAGGTAAACAGGGGAATAAAAAGTAATTATATAAATTTTAGTGGCAATCTACACATAGGCCACTTGGTTTTTCTACAAAAAATTGAGTTTTAACTGACATGGAACGTTACTAGTAAGGTTATTACATTTTATAAAAGTTCTGTCAGTGTGATATAAACACCTAAATCATGGGCATCCACTGTTTAGCTGGAAGAAAAACATTGATAGTCACTCGTACATTGAGTGATCAAGTCGAATTTATTCTAGCAAGGGTATCAAAATCTTGTAGAATAAAAGAGAGCAGTGAATTTCTCAAATGTATTTTTCTCCATGGAGTGCAAGTTTGCATTATGACTACCCTCCTTCAAAGTTGCACAACTGAAACTAATGAGTCAGTGTAGGACAAATATTTTGCAAACTTAAGACTTAGTATTAAGACTGTTGTCATGAAAATATTGAAACACTTAGAATAGGACACTGTAAATGTGTTTTATTAGTTTTCCGGAACATAAGTTTCTATATAAAGTCCTCTTTAATTGTTGCAAAATAATACATCATGCAGGTACAAGAGAAATGTGGTCATTATAAGCTTACTATAATTTTAGGTCATATTATTGTTAATACCTGTTAAGTTTGGCAAATAGGAACAAATAAATTATTATAAGCAAGGATATTCTAAATCCTTTTTGTACATTACTAAAAATTGAATATTTTAGTATTACAATTAATTTTTGAACAGTTGATTACATTTGCCATAATGTTATAATGTTGAGATTTCTGGTTAAGTGTTAAAATAATACATTTTGCAATAAAACATGTCTTTAACTTTGTTGAGGCTACTTGGCTAGTGTGATGGATGGGGTTGGTGAAGGGGAGAGCAGAACTTATAATAACAAGGTTGTAAATGTTTGTTTACTTTTGTTAGAAAACATGACATTGTTAGCATCATCAATTCATGGACATTAATCTTTCTTCAGATAGATTTTATTGAAAGAACAGGGCAAAACAAAAAGCCTGAAGGTTCATCTATTGGTTTGTGTCGTGCGCTAGAAGATTTGAAAGATTACTTGCCCAGTGGCTAGCAGCATAATTAAACAAATAAAAATTATACTGCACTTGGCATTGAGTTCTCAATCATCATAAAATCACAACTCCACAGTGGTTGGTTTGAGAAGATAAACATAAATTAATTGTGACTATGTTTCTTAGCAACCATGCACTGAATAAACAAGTTCCAATTTTGACTTTTTTATTCATTTATTTTTTTTTCCTTCTAAGTTTAAATTTTTATTTACACTAATTTCCTATCTTCCATCCATAGATTTGTCTCTTGTAATGACTGACTCATCAAACTTTATCATCAGAGTTGTTCCCTTGTGCCAATGTGCTGTAACTTTAGCAGGCTACAACAACAGCAACAACAACAACAACAACAACAAAAAAGAAAGAAAGAAAGAAATTGTTAGCATAACCCAATGGCTAGTGAGTTTAATAAATTTATGAGTTAGAGGTTTCAAGTAGGAATTTCCAGTTAGAGTTAGAATTTCAAGTTAACGTCCACCTCTTTATTTTCTAAAGTTCCTTTGTAAGTTTGATATCTAAATCTGAATGAGTGATATGCTTACCTAGATTTACATATAAAAGCTAACCCTAATCAAATTAACAGAACTGCTAATAAGGCTAATTTGCACTCAATTTTAACTCCCAAAATGGACTGACCTGTGGCTAACTGACAGTCAAGCTCACACTCAAGCTGATTTATTAGTGTAACTGAATTTTTGATAAAAATCCTGTGAAATGTTTCTTATTGTTGAACTTACAAAGTTACATCCATGTAGTACAGCTTCAACTATGCCAGCAATAAAAGAGGCACAATTCAGACTTCCTGTAATGAAATCAAGAAATTAAAAACATGCAATAAAGACAGGGTGCAAACACCAAAATCTTAAAAAAGTCCAAAATCCAAAATCCAAAATCCAAAAATTCCAAAATCTTAAACAAGCCATAAACAAAACTCACTACTGCTGATCAGAATGAAGTCATTTTTAACTGATTGCCTACAACCATCTACATGTATAGGTTCATACTACCAACAATGAATCTAAATTATTTTCAGTGTAGTATTTTCTTGTAGGGTGTTAGATAAACAAAATAATATTCTGACTTCTGTTCTGCACCAGTTTCCCAAACGGTTGTGGGATGAAATTAAAGAAAATGTGGAAAAGGGAGAATGGAGTGCCTTTCCTCTCCCAGCCAGTTCTTGTTTGTCCCTTCTGATAGGAAACAGCCTTTTGGGTTGATTTTCTTCATTCCACATTACTTCACAGTTGACTTTCCACTTTCCAGATTCTAATATCAATACTGTCTGGCACAACAACATTGCATTTGCAATTGTACCCTTAATATCTCCTTTGCCACAAATTACCACAGTGACTGCAATTACAGTAATCTAATCTGGGGGTTAAGGGTTTGAGTCTCACCAAGGTCAAAGAACTTTTCTCTACCTTGTTTGACCCCATTTCCTTTCTAGGAAATACTTGGGCTGATTTCAAGCCCTCCAAATTTAGGTCCAAAAACATCCAAACAGATGCTGGACAGTCTCAATAATTATGTGAGCTGTCCTATGACATCAAAGGAAAATCACTGCAATTTAGTATATTCGGCAAAATTAAACTCATAAAAAAGAAAAGTACAACTTTCCTATTTACATTTACCTTTATCTTTTGGAACTGAGATGAACTTATTCACCAGAGGTTCTTTTTCGATAATGTAATCTACAAGCAGTGTTAAGGTCTAGAAAACATTTCTCTTTGAGTCAAGTAACAAGGAAATAAGGAACACTGTAAGATAGTGGTTTAACACTGATTATTTTTTTGATGTTTTGTTCAAGACGTTTTGGCTGGTGCTCGAGTCTTCATCAGTTGAAAAACTAACGTTAGTACACGTGATTCTAACTAATGTTAGTTTTTCAACTGATGAAGGCTCAAGCACCAGCCAAAATGTCTTGAACAAAACATCAAAAAAATAGTCACTGTCAAAGCACTATCTTACAATGTTAGCTCCTGACTACCACTACTCTATTTTTAAAATGAGGAACACAATGGGCCTAATGCTTGACTTGCTCCTTCTTTGTTGTGGTTTGAAAACACACCAAAGAAGGAGCAAGACCTTAATGTTATGATAGTAACCTTCCTATTTGGCAATTGAAAGAGCTTTTCAGTCTTTGATATCAAAAGTGAAGGAAAAGTCAAGCTTGATTTTGAACTCATTTTGTTTTAGAGGTTGAAACATTCAGAACGTCACATTTCCTTCTACAGTCCAGCCATGTGGTTATTTGGAGCTTGTCCTCTAACGTGTTTCTTTTCTTAGGGACTAAAGAAGGTTTCTATGTATCTTCTATCCTGCACACGTACCTCTTCCAATCCCACCTCCATTCAAAACAAAAAACAAAAACCAAAACAACTAGCTCTGATAAAGAGTGGTAATTTTTTGTTTGCCCCAAGGTTAATTATAATAGCTATACATGTAAAAATATAAAATTACTGTAACTTGGAACCAAAAAGACCAGACTGATCTTTGCGCCATAGAGCTAATTAATTATTGAAAGGATACATGTTTTGTCGTCATCATTAGCTTGTTCCAGCTTATCAGCTTCCTTGCCAAATAATGACTACAAGAAAACAGAACAAGATAAAACACAAGATCAGACAGGTAACCTGAGAAAACTGACCCCCAGTCCGTGGACCCCCACTACGGACTGGGTCTGCGGACTACCTATGGACCGGTCCACAGACTACCCCTACAGACCCCCTACACAGACCACCCCCCAAAGCCTAAAAGCTGTTTTCAGCGTAAGGAGATGCCAATGGCAAAAAGAAGAAAAATTGTTACCTTCCATTCGTGGCTCAATCTGGCCATGGAAGATGTGTTTTTAGGTCGTTCAAGCTTGTTTGTATCTATAATTTGCGCTGAGGAAATTATGAAGCCTGGAATGAGTTCACAAATCCACGTGAGAATGGGCTGAACAAAATGGTGGAGGGGAAAGAGCACAAATTTCAAGGCTTCCCAGAGGCTTCTCACAGGCTTCCTAGAGGCTTTCATGATCTTTCATATACAGTATGGCCACAGCAAAGAAAATGGCAATGTGTGATGATGATGACTTGCGCCCGAGCCTGAACCCAAGAATGTTACATTTGCAAAATGTAACGTTCGAAATTTCGTGGACACAATCTATTAAACAACCCATAAGTGAAATATTTATTCCTTATTTTTATTTTATTTTGGTGGGTGGTCCGTAGGGGTAGTCTGTGGACCGGTCCATAGGTAGTCTGCAGAGCCAGTCCGTAGTGGGGGTCCGCATTCTGGAGGTCAGTGTTTCTGGGTTACCCAGATCAGACTCTGTGTTGGTTTCTCTGATGAATAAATAGTGTTCATGAGACAAAAGGTTCTAATTCATCTGATCAAGATTGATGCAGCACCAGACTAAATTTAGGGCTCTTACTTGGTGTAGAAGATATAGTTGACATTACAGTAACACGACAGAGAACAAAAGAATGATAAAAACAATACATTTGTGAGGCGGTATTCTATTGTGACGTGTCCTGTGTCTTCTTCACCAAGAAGGAGCCACATTCAGCAACTACTGTGCTCCCTACATACCACTCTAATGATTTCCATAGTACACTTAGAGTTTAAGTCAGTTTAATATCTAAGCCTTTTGTCTTGTGCTGTGAAACAGCAAGACTCAGAATCATTTATTTGTAAAAAAGAATAACTTTTGACTGTAGTAATTTCAAGTGCATGATAATTCAAGTGTTACCTTCCATAAAGCTGACTTGATAAAAAGGAGTATGTTTAGTACTCTCACTTCTCGTTTCATTCCTTTCTCTCTTAGCACCAAGACATCGAGCATTCTTGAACCGACCTGCTGGCCAAGTTCTGACAACCTGGTTAAGTTGACAATCATTCAATTAAATAATGGATTTGTAAACAGTTTGATAAAATAGAATGTCATGGGTGTCGCCAAACTCGTTTATGAGCTATTAACAGCTAAAGCTAAAATTAAGGGTGTTTTTAACAGGTTATACTGTTGCTATGGTAACCTATTATGCCCAAAGATCACCATTATTGGTTCCCCGATAGCTGGGCATTTACGTGATACCAATATTGTAGTATCATTTGATAAACGGAGGTAGTATTGATCTGTCAAAGTATAGCTGTTGGAAAAGTGCTGGAAACTGTTGTCAGCCTCCTCAACTTAAATTTAACCTAAACCGCAGGTTTATGGATTAAAAGGGTCATAAGGAACACAATTTTATTTAAGAAACACTTGAGTATCAAAATGAATACTTACTTGGTTTGAAGTTCTGGTACAGTGTGCACTCTGTTCTGACAATACTGTACCATCTCGGAAAATAACAAACCGAAAGTACTCACATTGATCTACAACAAAAAATAATCTTATATCATTGACATCGCAGATTGATTAAACAGATTAGAAATGTTACTCTAAACGGCTGATTACTTCGTTCCTTCCTTTACTGAGCGGTTTTTCGAGGATATTTGACGATCGACTTCTTCTCACGGACTCCATCTTGTTTTAGGCCAGGCTACTGAGCAGGAAGGCCTGGTAGCTCATGTAACAAAATGGCGGCTGGTGGCGCACGGAGAACAGTTGTAGATAGATATTTTACGCGTATCTTTAGGACAGGTTCGACTTGAATGCGATTTAGCAGTTTATTTTTCAGTTTCCTTCTTCTGTTCTTTACACAGCATGAATTTTATCATCATATTTTGGAATTGCAATCTTCTTGCCTTCTTTTCAGACATCAAGGGCAAACTTTGCGAAGACCAGTGTGTTTTACAGCATTCAAACAAGTAAGTGTAAGTTTTACAAGCATCTTTAACTGAGAATAATTATGCAAAAGGTGAAAAAGTCCATGGCTGGGCAATATTCCCCACGGTTTTTTTTTTTCGTCTTACTCTTTGAAACATATGGTAACTTCGTCAATAATGTGTTTTTCTTGTTAAGCATTGTTTAGTGGATCATGTGTACTAAAGGCATCCACGGTCGAGTGTCGATGGATACCCTTAATCGATTCTCGATCAACAATTGATTGATATCTCGATAATATTCAATAATCGGCCAACACTTGGTTGACACTTGATCAAAAATTGTCTCAATCGCCACTCTATTGACATCGGATCGACAGATCGACAACCTAGTGCTGACCGATTCATATCTATTGATCAACTCGTGATGGCATGTCTGTAAGATTAGCTGACTGTCAACTGACTGTCAACCAAGATGTCGATCATGTCTTGATAGAGTATCAACCGAGGTGTCAAGGGAGTGTCAATTGAGCATCAGTCGAGTGTTGATAGAAGGTATTGATCGTGGGTATTGATTGACACTCAGCCATGGTTGCCTTTAGCACACATGATCCTGCCTAATTAATTTGATCTGTCAGTTTATAATGATAATTGAACTGAGTGGAGTGCAATTTGGTCTGAAATCATATGCGTGATTTCAAAATCGAACAAGCGCGCAGCTCGAGTCCAATTTGAAATCACAGGTATAATTTCAGACCAAAACTGCACAACACAAAGTTCAATTGCCACTTTATTAGATCCATTTTGAAATCGCACAATTTTATCACCTTAATTTTATATTTTGGTGTATTGTTCCATTAGCCAGTTTGTTGAAAATAGTGGAACCGGAAACGTCTTTACGTCTCAATTAGTATGCAAAATGATGTCATGTGATGAAAACTCATTCAAGCATAACAAAGAAACAAGCAGTTCTGAAGACAGAACGAAAACAGTCTACTTCATCCATAAAAGTTCAATTCTCGTCGCCTGAATCAATGACAGAAGGCCTTCCTTTCTTCTGTGGTTGAGGCTGAGACTTTTCATTGTCTTGAGACAAGGAATTTCAAGGTGCATCCTGTGTAATTCTGCGATGGTTTTCTTTTGAGTTGTGAAACTCCCTCGAGTGCATGATGCCCATGCAGTGGATATATATTTTTTTCTTTTAAATACTGTTCAGTACGTGGCACTCTCCATGATTTTAAGGGATTCCAGCTCATTCTCATCTCCGTTTCTTTTTGTGACCTCAGCGTAGCACGTAATCAAGACACTCAAGTTCTTGCGGTGCCACTTGATCAGTTTCAAGATATTTTCAAGATGGCGGGACTGGCACCAGCTTTGGAAGATGTTTGTTCATTCACTGTTTTGTGGAGCGGGGCATATTTTGACTATGTTTTTTCACAGAGACAGGGTTGAGTTCTTGTGTTGCTTCGTTTATTTGAAACTGCCAGAAACCATGAAACATCTACAGTCTTGAGATGGCCCTGAATTTGTTGTTGTGTGGTTTTCGTTTGTTTATGTTTTGCTGGACTCGGTATCATATGGATCTAGAGCAGATGTTGAAGAAAAAGACAAAAATATTTGTGAAAATGGACACTGAAAGTTGGAAACTTCCATTAAAGTAGGTCTTCAGCCTGAAGGAGCTCATAATCGTCAGTCAAAAACTGTAATGTTTTGGAAAAAGACCTACAATTTCAACAGTTTTTTGGCAATAGTAGTTGCAAAATTTGCCACACAATGGCTTTTTGACTTTCATTTTGCTGAAATTTTATTGGTTACTTTAAACTAACATTGGAATCTGATTAGTTGTTTTGTTTTACTGTCCCATTCTCATTGGCTGAGAAAAAGATGCAATTTAGAGCAAAAAAATAGTGCGACTTGTGAATAATTAAATTGCACCACTGAGAGTCAATCAGATTGCAAGGATAACCAGTGATTTCAAAATGGATTTAATAGAGGATTTTATCAAAGTAGTTTAATATTTTATTTTAATTTTTCCCCTATTTATTATTATCTGATGTATAGGAAGTATGTCACAGATGCATAGATGCCAACCTAAAAAAAATTGAAATCTAGCAGATTATTTTTTAAACCAATAAATTACCTTCTCAACTCTTCCCAAACTTGTTGAAGGAAGAGTTACAGTGTATGCCATATCATCCACAAAAATGTAGCATGACCAGTCCACTGAATTGAACTGCATACAACAGTTAAAAAAGATTACATTTCCTAAACATTTTTATTGTTTTCCAGGATTTGTGTTGTAACTGTTGCACCTAGTCATCCATTACTCAAATGTAAGGAGATATCAAATGTGAATTTCCAAGTGAGTACCAAGGTGAATAGACTGGATAACAAGGTGTCAGGAAAAGGAAAGAAAGGTGCACAATATCTTCTGCCAGAGTCTCTAATTTGTGAAGTCACATGCTCCAATGGTGCTAAATATTCACTCTATAGGTAGGAAACCATGCTCTTATGTCTAGGCTGCATTGCAGGCTTATTTTGGCAAGTGAGCACGTTTTGATCAAGCAAACACCATGATCTTGGATTCAAATTTGGGAAGAAGCTGGGGGAGAGAAGAAAACGCATTCTAGGGAGTAGGAGTGAGACTGAAAGAAGAGTAACAGGGGAGGGGGAGGGGAAGGAAAAATTCAGTCCGACCCTGAATATCAACCTAGTCTCTGGGGTACTTTTCCCTCCAAATGTGGGAAGTGAAAATTACTGTTATGCTAGTACATTCCATGTGTCTGACAAAATTTACGTGGCGTAATAACTATTGTTTTAAGGAGTACAAAATTATGTAGACATCAAATAATTACGTTTTTTTAAAATTTTGATGAACAGAATCAGGTAACAACAACAGCAACAACAGAAGGATGTGAATTCAGAGTGCTTTTTTATTTTGTAATATTTTAGGCTATATAATGACAATGTAATATTTGGATGCCTTCTAAATCCAAGGGATTTCTTACTGGGAGAAACAGTATTCCTGTATTCTTTTCCCCTTTGAAACTAACTGCCTTTCATTTGGCAATAAATTTGTGTTATGTTTTTATTCTTTTATAAGCTGCATTAAAGGGAAGCTTGTTGAAGTGAATGAAGAGCTAGTTTCCAGGCCACATCTCTTGTTGGAAAAGGTTTGACACTGATAGAATCACCGTTGATACAAATGATTTGATTTTTAAAATCTAATTTTTGTTTAAGATATTTTTTGTGTGTGTGTCCACTGTAACAAAATGCAACATTTATTGTAGTTTTATTTTGGTGCTAACACCTCAAGTTTGTTTTCATCTTCAGCCAGAAACTGAAGGTTATCTTGCTGTTGTTCTTCCAAAACTCACTGAAAATATCCTGGATGGACACCTAACAAAAGAGGAATATGACAAACTTCTAGAGGACAGAAAATCATCAAATGGTACAAGTGAGTTGTAAAAGGTGATTTTAGAGAGGAAAGGATGTAGAAAATTGAAGAGGTGGATACAGACCTTATGTGTTGCTTTATGGCGTGAAGAAGAAGCAAGGTGGTAACAGTGGAGGCACAAGTTGGCCTCAACATGGCTGGTAAGGATAAAGAATTACTCTTTTACGTCGGCTTTGGAGCACACTGGCTGAGACATTGTCCCACGTTCTTGATGGTACTTGTAAGAAGCAGCTTTATGTTGTTAGCAGTCTATGGTGTTGACAATTTACAGTAACACTCGGGGAACGTTCGCCCTCAGTAAATGTCATTCGTTCCCGCTTTGGTCCTCGACACGAGCTGAAATCTCAAGCTTGAAAAGCTGCTAGGAATATTACATCTACTACAAGCGGGAACTGAATAACTTGGTTATTATATCATTTTAGAAAACAGGCCTAAGAAAATACGCGCGCTAATTGGTCAAAAATGGTGTTTCTATTGAACAATTAGCTTATGAGCTTGAGATTTCTATCACGCATGGAAATCGAGAGCGAATAATCTAATTGTTTCAGTATAAATCTTCTAGTTCTTCAAAATTTTATCCAAATCCTCTTCACAGACACTTCGAAAACGGCAAGAAGCGGCCGTCATTTTGTGAACAAGGGCACACTGATACGCTACTCACTGTCTATCGCAGAATAGATAATGAGCAGCGTAGCCAATCAGAGAACAGCATTCGTGATAGAACGCGAGTAGATTTATACTAAAACTCGAGAGAAGCACAGAACTAGCACGAGCTGTTGACGTAATGATGGCGCGAGCGAACAGAATTTACATTTTGATGATCAAAGTTAACAAGTTGTTTCCCTTTTTTGGTCGCGGTGTTTTCTAAAAGAAATACAAAACATGTTCTCCGTGTTTCTATCGAGTTATAGAAACTCTCGTGAAAGTTTGGGAGAACTCGAAAAAGCTGTGTACGTTCTCCCAAACTTACACCCGTGTTTCTATAACTTGATAGAAACACGGTAATAATAAATAATAATAAACTAATATTTTAAGAGGAGGCCTCCAATCACCTAGAGGTGGTTTTCAGGAGGTTCCATTTCTTCCGGTTCCGCTTACGACTCCGTCGCTTTATGATCCAGTGAAAACTACAGATTGTCGAAGCCGGAAGCAGAAGTGGAAGAACCTAACAATCACAAGGCCCGAAATCGAGCATTGCGATTGGTTTGTTCTTCCGCTTCTGCTTCCTATTCCGACAATGTAATTTTCATTGGATCATAAGCGACAGAGTCATAAGCGGATTCCGTATTCTGCTTTCGAATCCGTTGGTTTTACTTTCACTTGATAGTATCGCTCCGCCCTTCTGATAACGACACTGACTCCTACTCTGTCGCTAGTCAAAACTAGGCTTAAAAGG
This sequence comes from Orbicella faveolata, assembly GCF_042242905.1. Classification (NCBI taxonomy): domain Eukaryota; kingdom Metazoa; phylum Cnidaria; class Anthozoa; order Scleractinia; family Merulinidae; genus Orbicella; species Orbicella faveolata. The sequence goes on from NW_028301541.1 coordinate 14,238,791, forward strand.
CTTATTTAGTCGTAATGAAAACGACTGCAGAATGATGCACTTTTGTAACAGCTTTTGGAAAAACCTACATAGGAAGGAATTTAACACCACCATGAAGTGAGGCTCAGTTAGAGTCTTTTAACCAAGGAAAGTGGAATATTTCCTGTTTTAAAATGATTAACGCTGTTAACTGGTTTTTACATAATAAAGTTACATTTGAAAATTACTTCCTCGGTGCCCTTTTACTTTGTCTTCGATGTTTTTCGAGTCCTTGTTTCGATCGCTGAGCATTCAGCCTATCTCAGTTGTCAAGTTTGGCGCGCGCGCTGTTTAATATTGCGCGCGTGCTGCATTGCCAGTTGTACAACCAAGCTAACCAGTTTTCAGATCCGTTTGCTAACCAGTCATTGTTCGCCAGTTAATTGTTAAGGTTTTTACCTACCGTTTGCCACATTGTACGTCAATTACGGAGACAGTCAAGAAGAATGTTTTAAGTTGGTTTCCAAGTTTTGTTTACGTTCATTTTACTGTTTGTTTTGAACGCAACGTAGAGTGCCCAGGTAGTTTCTTTGTATTTTAGATAAAATTGAATTGCCAGATTAAATAGATTCTTCCTTGGTGTTTGCTTCTTTGGTCGCTTGTTCAACTAAACAGTCCTCTTCTCTCGTAAGTTTTCGCGTCCCCTAGTTTTTGTTTTTCGTGTGATTTCGGAGGTTCAAATTTTAAAAGAGATTTATTTCAAGCTGTTTTAAATGGTTCTCTTGCTGTTTTCTTGCACGTACTCGTGTTAAGTATTTCAGCTGCAAAACTAGAGGGTTGGGTAAAAAAGGCGAAACTCGTTGAACCAGTTTTATAACAGGCGCGTGATTTGTACGTTACTCGGCATTGCGCTCGAAACCTGACGTAACAAACGCCGCGGCAGTTATGACATCACTGTTTTTTTTTGTTTGTTTTTTTCTGAGCGAAAAAAAAAAAAGAAGTAAGATGGGTTTCATGAAGGCGCTAAAAACCCTTGAAATCCTTGAAAAACCGGAAGCAATATTTAATCGAAGGCTTCAGTCAAATCCTTATTATCCGTTTCAGGAGGTTGGACGAAACAGTAAGTGACCGGCCATGGTAAAGATGCTTAAAATCATTTAGGCCACAGAATGAAAGGACAAGACCCAAATGTAATTAAGGTGCTAAGCTTGGGTTTTAGCATCTCTTCTTCATTCAGTCCCTTTTGCTATAAATTTAACACAAGCGTATTGAAATTTTTCGTATTAAAAAAAAACTCTATGTAATTGCCTGTTCAAGCTTTTTGGCACAGGCCCAGTTTTTCATTGTTCTTGAACAGATTGTTAGTAAGTTACCTAATTTCGCATGCAAATAGCCGTAAAATAATCAACCGTAGAATAAATCGTACTAGTCAAAAGTTTTAGCTAAATTCAACGGTCGACAGCGTCGGTGAAAATCTTCTGAGAATTTTGGTCATCCGTCATTCTGCCACGACCAACTATAGCGTGTGATTGCTGAACTACATCTGAGTGGGGTTTTAAAAAGCGATAGCACTGATAAGAAGCGAACAAAAGTATTTTGATATAGAGACATGCGCCGAGCAGTGAAACCCTCCATTTAATCGCGACATTCTGTGTCTTTGTAAAGTTTCTGGGACTTCGTTACGCATTATTTCTTGTGTTTCCGCTGTAGAAAGCTCACCAAATCCGCTGCTTACAGCCATGTCTTTCCGACAGAACTTTCGCTTCCCGCTGAGTATTTTAAGGTTTGAGAGCCGACCGTGGGTATGGAGATTCAGTGGACCAATCAGAAAGCCAGAAATGCATTATCCAGGGATGAGAATTTGATAAAAGATGCAAATCCTGGGAATATCAGCTCCGTTTAACCGGAACCTTACATTCTTTACTTAGCCTAAGTATCCAGTCCATCTTTAGACAGAGCAAGTTATAATCGGCTAACCACAGTAGGTACCAAAAGCTGAGATTTTATGACACAAGTCAGTTTTCAAAACTACTTGTACTAAAAATCAGTCCGACACGCTAATCTGTTGATTTTAATTCTAGTTGTAATTAAATCGCAGAGTTTGTTCTAACTCTAAGTCGGCGACGATTTTACATCGGGATATTCACGGCCGTGGTTTCCATAGTTACATTGGTCACGTGGGGACTTGCGCACGAGGCTAGCGTAAGTATTCTTCAAGTGGAGCATTATATTAGTCTTACCTTGTAAATAATTTTTGGTAAACTTACAAAAACAGTTGTCAATGACTAGCGAGTCGAGAAGTCCGCATCTGGAAAGAAAAAACTAAGAACTTTCGCTCGCTCGCTACTGTTGAAAGTCTGTTAATACGGATGTTTATTACCTCATAACTTTTACGATGAAGCGAGTTTCATAAAACCCATCGGCGTAGCACGTGGACGTTCTTAATCTCTTGACACTGATTTAATTTTTCGGATTTAGATGTCTTTTAAGTTTAGGGTTTTTCCTATTCTGGTCACGTGACTGGTCATATATGGCCGTGATTTGAAACTTTTGCGGGACTCTTCAATGGAACAAACCTGTGCAAAAAAACTTATCCTTCGGAGGTCTGCTGTTTAAAACAGGACCGCTAGAAATCTTCCTTAGCAACAAATTCATGACCAGTTTGTAGTTAAGAAGGATCCCCCTTAAAGACACAAAGCGTCTGTCCGCAGTCGAGAACAAAACCTCGTACATGCGTAACTTACGATAACATCCCTTTAATAGCTTCCATGCGTTCCGTTAGTATAGTATTTTACACGAAAACGAGGTTATTATTTTTAGGTTTCCGTTAATACTTATAGGTGTCTTTCGGCTTCACTTGTTGAAGTCATTTTCACGATATATACTGCTCCTTTGTTAAACTCCACGAAGCTTTTTTTTTCTACAATACTGTTTTTAATCTTTAGACAACTTAACAGTCTATATATCAATAACTCGGCTCGTCATAGTTCCTTAGCATTGTACTGAAAGCCTCTTTAATCGTGAAGACACATCGAGAGATGACTAGAAAGAGGTGTGTATCATAAAACTACTATGCATCATGGCTGTACGACTCTGTCTGTTGAGTGGCCTGAGGAGGAATCAGGCAGCAATCTCTTGACGTACGTTCCCAGGCCATACTTATGACGAGAAATATTTAAAAATGAAGGTTTAATTTTAACTCCGTTCAAGGGCAGTCGACAGAAGCGGTTTGTATTGCAAAATCTGACCAATGACCTATCAGGGTTCTACTTTTTTACAACATTAAGTAAGGAAATGGCGGTAGTTAAAGAATGGTTGATCGCTTTCATTCAATGCGCTACCTTTTCAGCTATATTACAATTTAAAAAGTCACTTCTACTTACAGGGCATAGGTTAGCTCGCCTCTTGCACTAATATTTTCTATCCTACCCTCCCTCCCCAGCAATACATGTTTTTTCCTCTGTTTATTGGTGGCGTGTCAGCCATCATGGCGTGGGAAAACCGTGGACATCGCAGATGTGTATTGGACGGTGAACGTGAACAGTACACGTGCTCAATTGGCGAACATTCAGTGGACAGTGGGAATTTTCACAACGTTTACATCAGACTCAAGGCTCAAAAACACGGTAAGATCGAACTTATTTATTTTTTCTGTAGTTGTCATCTTCTTGCCAGGCTGATACCATGATTTAGGATTATATTTAAACTCAATTTAATTGGTACCTCCAATGGGTAACTAATAATAATAATAATAATAATAATAATAATAATAATAATAATAATAATAATAATCACTTTATTTAAGTGTCGATGTATTTAGCACTAATGTGCTAACTGGGGACACTGTACATAAAGAAACAAAAATTTCAAATATGACATAAACTATTAAGAATCCCAACTGGTGGGAGGCTGATCAGTTGGCTATTTACACAACGCGGCCGAGGAGTTGAACTCGGGGCTACCGAGAACAAATCCAGATAGCGGTAGGGCGGAAGATTTGAACCAGGGACCTCCGAGAATTTTGGAAATCGCTCCATTGTCTTTCTATCTTTGACGAGGACACCTTTAACACGGTATTTCATTACGAACGTCAACGAAATGATAAGCATCCATTCGTATCTGTTGGCCAGCTGATTGTTAGTTGAAAAAAAGAAAAATGCAAAGTGCAAAAATGTCGTTCTTTTAAATCATTCAAAACTGAACATCCAACACATCCAAGTGGTAAAACCAAGACGGGATCTTTTGAAACTCACCATGGTAATGAATTTTCTTTTATGACCCCATTTTTCAAATTCAGCAAGAGATGATGATCTTAGAGAACGGTCCCAGTGTCCTAGGATTATTTCTTGAAATTCTGTTATTAGTTTCGTAACACGTGGCACTTGCTATTCTTGACCTTGTAGCTCGGGGCAACACCCAGATTTTTCGAATACTGTCAGAGTATCCAGGAAAAAATCCTGCTCAATTAAAAAATTCGACGCTCCAAACTAAATGGGACATTACTCGAAATCCTTTGTATCTTCGCAAAATTTTGGGCACCAGTCATTCTGTTTACTTAGATTATAGTCTGTGATTGCTGCGCTACATTGTGACTCAATTTTAAGGCGTAAAAAGTACTTTAGCTTATGTGACAGCTTGGAAATGCGCCAAACCATGAAACTATCCCTTTGAGGACGTTGGTGCAAAAATTTGCCAACACTGATTTTTTTCTGAGCCTTTTACCGCTGTAAGATGATGAGTTAGCTATGTCAGCAATGTGAAAAAAATGGGGGTCACCGACTTCGCTTTGGAGATTACATGCCCGGAAGAACACCCTAAATCTGAAAGAATCGGGCTTCGTTATCGAGCAATTAAGGCCGCAGTGTCTGTAAGCCCAAATATATTGCTGAATTAGATCTTCGAAGTGAAATGCTCTCTGCCAAATATTGTTTAAATGTATCTATTACCAAAGTGAATTTAGTCAACTGCAGAGGTTCTTAAAAGAACAATTTCGCATTTAGTGACCTTAGTTTCAAGCGCCTTGCAGCTGCAAGAAGGCAGGATTCGAGGTCCCGTGGACAGAAATCTTGAAATGTCTTTTAACTTCCCACATTGATTTTTTTTGTTCATTTTTGGACAGTGTGGAGATAATTGTAAATAAAATTTGTTTCTGGAAAGAAAAGTAGGGGTCACCGAACTTCCAAGATCGTTAAATCCACGCAAAGCTATAGCAATGTCCATCTGCCCTATCATTTTCCATTTTAGTACTTTGCGCGCGCGCTCGATGCATGACGTGGCGTGTGAATTTGCGTGCGCAGTAAGCATGCGCAGAAACAATTAGCGCGAACGTCCTTAAGGGGCTATCAGGGTGTTTTTTTTGTTACTTGAGAGTCGAAAGCAATTCAATTTACGTTTGCTTTACTATTACATTTCTGCTTTTAAGAGACTGGCGTGAAAAAAAAAATCACGCCACTTTGTCATCCAGTCGGACCTGAAAGCAAAACCGGTCCCGACTCGCACGCACATGGTTTTCTTCATTCATTCCACGTTAACTGCATTTGCTTGAGTTTTGATTGGCTCACTGGATATGATTGTCCGTGTGCTTTGTGATTTGCCAGAGTGATTATCTCAGTTTCGTCATTTGACGCACATTTGAAAACCGGTCTAGTCGCATTGTAGGTTAAGGAAATAAAGACTTCTGTTTGATTCAGTTTATCTTTATTCAGTAACCAATCTACTCCTACAACCGTTTATTCTTTCCCCATGTTTCACCGCATCTGCAGTAAGCCAGGCTGTGAAGAAAAATTTAAAAGCGAATTTAAAAGTTAAAGATATGTTTGGATATTCTTGTCTGCAAGGTTTGCTATTACTTCAGAAATGATTTTTTTCTTGGGATATCAATTTGCTTGTAAGACTAAGTATTAACAACTCATCAATTGAGGCATTGCTCACAGCCTAATTTGTCTAAAATCTGAAAACAGCCATAACTTTTCAGCGACTAACCAAAACACCTTCAAAACTTGGCAACACTAACATAATATATTGTGTTGATTAGCTGGGTCACATGAGCTGTTATCAATGTTTGATTGGATTTAAAGAAAATTGAAAATGGCCTAGTGGCGAGATACAATATAATGAACATAAATTGAAAATGTTATAGTGATTTTCTTGCTGTCCCTTTTACGATTATGATCGGAATGGTTGACAGGGATGTATCGTTTAAGAGAAAAATAGCAAAACAGGTTACGTGACATATTTTGTCTCTTAATATCTTTCAAGGGATGGTTTCTTTTAGTAAAGGCAAAGAATAAGTGATATCTTATACTTCGCTTAAGTTGACCATTCCCACCCCATTTGAGGTTTTACCATTGCCAAGATTATGACGTCATTAGAAACGTGACCACCATAAAAATATCGTAAGCGATAGGGCACTAAATGCCTATTGACGGTTACCTTTGGTGTACCTGGGGTAACAGACAACGTTGTTTCTGTAAGAAAATGGTTTAAACTTCGCGGGGATCTTAGCAAGGAACAAGTCATGCCTTAGCTTGAGATGGTTAACAAAAGGAATTCGCAAAAAAAACAAAACAAAACAAAACAAAATACTGGATAACTACTTGATCGTGCTAGTCCCTTTTACATCGTGACAGAAAATCCAAGTGAATATGGCTTCTTCGTACCTTATCAGCTGGGCTAAGCCTTTTATTTATCTTCTTTTTTCCCATGAAAACACCAAGGAACACCGGGTGTTGAATCGGGCACATAACAGCAACCCTTTTCGTTTTCGCACTCATCCCGGTCTGTCCCAAGTTCGCCACAGTCGCTTCGTTCTTCTGGCGGAATCCCGTAGCATTTGCTATCTACACAACGAAAAACCGAAAGTAATTAAAGAAAATAAGATGCTGACAGTAAGCCTATACGATATGTAAGAATATATCGGGTGACATTAATCAGTTTGTTTGCAAACTTAATGTTTGTTAATTTACTGATACTTGATGAGATAACAAAATTACAATCAAGGGAATTGGGTGTATGCAGTAGTAGTACTTTTAAGCGAAAATCTAAGTAATGTCAATATACATTCTTTCCGCATTTGATAGTTTAGGAAAATGATTTGTATTAACCTTGGTTATTAACTGCACACTAACCAGTTGGATAATAACAATAGGGAGTATCCCTGCCATAGTCAGTGTCGTCATAGCAACAGCTTCTGTCTTTGCATGTGTCCTCGCTTATGCCCACCCATCCACAGTCGGTGCGATCTTCAAGTCTAATACTGCATGTGTCAGCTATATAGGAGAGTAAGTCATTGATAGATGATATTAGAACGAATTAGATGCTACACCATTCAGATGAAAAGGAGAGACGTAGTTGTCAAGTCCTACTTATTTTGGACACAAATTCTAAATACCGACATACATACCTTGATTGCCAAAGAAACAATATGGTACATCTGGCACTGTATGATCAAAACAACATTTTCGGACTTTCTCGCATTCATCACGTTGTATGCCATAATAGCCACAGTCAATTCGTTTTTCTGGGTCAATTCCGTAACACGGGCTATCTGCAAAAACAGAAAATATTATTGCTGAATATTAATGAGATAAATGTAAATGTTTGAAATGAAACGGACGATATCTATGAGTAGTAAGGGTAGCAAACGATCTTTTTTCAGCGGCATATTTGACAACGCCATGATAAATTCCCTGAAAAGTTAATATGATTGGATAAGCGTAAATAACATATCTAGACACAGTAAAATGTTGAATATTACTTCCAAAGCCTCTGTGTATGTTGCTATCATTATACGCTGGTGAAAACTTGCCTTTAGCAGTTTAAAGATTGAAACGGTTAAATCGAAAGGGCACGAAAGTAATGAAAATAGTCACTATTATACTAATTCACCCTCAACTGTTTTAGAGTTATTGAGAGAGGATGAAGGGGAGAGTGTTAATCCCCATATAGACCTTATTACCAAGGCAATCGTTCTCAAATTAATTTAGACATGGTAACCAGTCACCTTACCACGTGCGTCGCGTGGATATTTTGACCGTATTTTCGTGGAAGGTGATGAAAAGCCAGTTGAACTGTCGTCCACATGAGCAAAAACTTGAGGGTGTTATTGTGCAAAAAGAGCCAGGTAACCCCCGTGTTTGGAGGGGCGGTGGCCTCATGGTTAGTGTGCCCGACCCCAGATACGTTCTTAAATAAGACACTTTACTCTCACAGTGCCTCTCTCTACCCAGGTGTATAAATGGGTACGTACAAATTTAATGCTGGGGGTAACCCTGCGATGGACTAATATCCCATCCTGGGGGAGTAGAAATATTCCTAGTCACTTCATGCTTCAGAAACCGGGATAAGCTCAGGCCTGATGGGCCACTTGGCTGGCCTTCCCTACCTCCGTTTTTGTTGCATTTGTGTAAGATTCATAGCATAACATAATTACAAATTGGACAAGTTTGAGAAAATTTTAAGCCTTTTCTTTTTGATTGAATCCCTTTTTTAGTAGAATTAAGTTTTCAGTATACTAACCAGTTGGATAAAAGCAGTACTTAGTATCATGACCGTGGTCGGTGTCATCATAGCAACATTCTCTGTCTTCGCATGTATCCTCGTCAATCCCGAACCATCCACAATCGTTGCGGTCGTCAGGGCTAACATCGCATGGGTCTAGAGTTCATTGGAGAATTAATCATGATTTATGCTTAGACATGGGAAAGTCTTTTTTTACGGCCTAAAAGTGTTAACTTTTAGAACATTTACTAGGTACATATCTTTGTTTTGGCTTTATGGTAGAAAACCAGACAGTGAAGAGTTTAGAGGAAGCTGCTTTTTTCTCCTCAGTTTGTTTTTTCCTCTTAAGATCGATGTCACAAAACTTTGGAATGTCATCATTTGATAGTGGGCAGAACTTAACGCACTTGGCACACTTGAAATAAACTCGAAATATGATCTATTTTCTAAAGAAATTAAAAATTCAAATTAAGAGAAATGTTACCTGCCAATGAGTACCCTGCAAATGAAAGAAAAAAAGAGGTTTAGCATTTATTTTTGCTATTACTATAAAAATAAATCATTTGATAAAGTCCTCGAATTATCACCCTTTCACTGGTTGATACAACAAAATTAATATATCTTCGCACGGGAAGACCAAGATGTTTTGTTTTTTTTCGCATGATACCGGCTTCAGGTGCGTTTTTCCACATTGTGCAACCACCTCCTGTGAAGTCTTGTCTTATCTTACTCTTACTTTAAACATTGTATATGCTGAAATGATTTTGATGTAGGATTGATGATACATCTTTCGAAAAAAAATTGCCAATGGCATTATTAATGAAGCTTGTAAGCAATTTTGGAATCTGTGGAGCAAACAGTGTATAGTTACGGTGTTGTGATGGCAAATAATCAGTTTTCAGATCTTTCTTTTCTCTTATTGTGAATTATCTGTGTTAACTCAGATTAAACACCTACAGTGGGTGTCAAAAGCAGCTGACATGAAATGCGATATTTAAACGCTTATCCTATTTCAAATAAATCTAGCGATAATTCTCTGATACCCCCTTTGTTTGGGGAGGGGAGTGGGGATGTTTCCAAGAAGCTCAAAAAGAGAATTCTACTGCGAAATGTCTGAGAACTTTTGTTGCTCTTTGTATTCTTGGATTTTCTTAAAGAAACGCACTCTTACTTGAGAGGGGTTAGAGGTGATATGCGCGCTTTTTTATTTACATCCAAGGAGAAGCTAAACGAATGAAAATTAATACAGCTTCTTCGACTTCGTCTCAGTTTCATTCGGGATTAGCCGCGACAAAAATAATTTATTGGCGTTAAAAACAAAGCTGCTTGAAACGTTTTGCAAAAGAAAGTGATGCGGTTTTACAAGTTGTATCTGTTTAATGAGTCATCACTTGCATAAATATGTGTATAGGTGAATTTTTATTTCCTAATTTCGAAATTTTTTTAAGGAAAATTCATGGGAGTAAGCCTTGAAATTTGGCAACGTCGACAAAATCTAATTGTTGTAGTTAAATCATATTAGGAATAGCCTGTCTAAAAAACAGTTTTCTTGCGAACCGAACCGATGTACAACGTTGAAAATACGAAGTTGTCAAAGGCAGGAAAACATATTTATCTCTTGTTACACTGTAATTGCAAATTTTAGTGTCCCTATCCACGGTACGTAAACACATTTTGTTTTAAGTAAAGTTTTAGATAACATTTTCTACTTGATAACAATTGTTGTTAAAAGTGTAAACAGGGACGATGACACCTCTGCTTTGAAAAGTCACTGGGATGAGGGAAGCTGCTTTCAGTTCCCTTTAACATACGAAATTTACAAAGGACGAAATACTGATCCGATTTAGTTAAATTCTATTCGCTAAGTTAGTCTCCCCTGGCTTTTGTCTCTCCCCAAAGGCAGCATTTTTACTGACCGAAGTTTGGTTGAAAATCTATGAGCACTTGTAAATTGCTTTGAATTAGCAAAAGACGGGAAAGCTGGGCCGTTTTTGTTTTGGTTATATTTAAGTTGCTATTTCAGGCAGTGAGTTATCAATCAATCACTGTAAAATAATTTGCCCTTTGAAAACGTTTCTCTAGGTAAACAAAAAAAATTAACAGAAGGCGATGACTTGAAACGTGGCTTAATAACGGAAAAAACACCCCTTGGAACGATTTGTTCAAAGCAATATCATTTCGACTAGTGATTATAGCTGATTATCAACCAAAAGCACAGTATGAAACAGTTAGAGTCTTGAAAGAAAAGCGAATCTTGAATGAAATCTATCTTACCTACGCACAGAATTAGCAGGAGAATTGTTGTGCCCTGCATTTTGTCCTATGCTGTTTCTTGGTCAAGAAGCAAACGTCGACTGCCTACACAGTTTTGTGCTCAAGATTAAATGCACCACGGATCTTGATGACTCAGTTTTATCCATGGAAACCAAAGTTCAGACATTCGTGCATTAAAAGTTGTCAATCTTCTCGGTCCCATTAGCGAATAGTCCTATGATATTGGCGGAAAGAGCTCTTAATTTAAATTTTTGCGAGCTAGCGTTATTCTGTGAAGAAAATTATACAAATTTAAAACTTTCTTTCCTTTTTCCCCGCAAATTGTCTCTAAGAAAGAAAAAAAGATAATAGTTAAAACGAATAACGTTTACCTGTTAAAACCTCTCCTCCAGCTACGGTGAATCGACCAATTTGGCAGTAACACGTCTTTCCATTTTTTTTTTTTAACTCAAAAAAAGTAAGCCTCAGTGCTTAATTCAGCACACCGAATTTAAGAAAATTCGATGCAAACTTGTGGAAATATGGGACCCACAACTTGCCATTTTTAACAAAGAAATGCATACCACTAGAGGGGATATTTGTTCACAGCATACATTCGTTTCTCTCCAAGTTTAAGCTCCCATGTTTCCATGAGTTTGCAATGGATTCTTATGAAAGTTTGTAAAATTGCTAAATTTGGCGCGATAAATTGATCTGTGGAGGTAGTTTCTGTTTACATGAAAAAAAAAAAGTAAAAAAAAAAAAATAAATAAATAAATTAAAAAGGAGTCTGAGCTGAGCTTGTAGAAGTAAAAAGCCGTTGAGGTGTCTGCTTATCGCAGGTTTTGTGCAACAAAATGGCTTAGAATTGGTGTCCGCGTCCGCGTAACAGATTTGCAAGCTGAATGTAGGTTTAGTTTAAAGTAAATGTTGGAAGAGAAGTTTGGGACTCAAGCTGGTGTCCACTTGAAAGAGGGTGTCCCCTTAATATAGGGTGCGCTTAATACAGGTTTCACTGCATATCTTTCGAAGAAAAATAGCCAGAGGCAATTATCAATGAAGCTTGCCAGCAATTTTAGAATCTGTGGCGAAAATAGTCTATAGTTAAGGTATTGTGATGGCAAACAATCAATTTACAATTCTTTTTTTTTTCTCTTGATGTGAGTTACCTATGTTAACTCAGATTAAAAACCTACAGTGGGCGACAAAAGCAGTAAAAAATGCGATATTTAAACGCTTATTCTATTTCAAATCCTTTGTTTGGGAAGGGGAGGGGGGATGTTTCCAAGAAGCGCCAAACGAGAATTCTGCCGCGAAATGTCTGAACACTTTTGTTGCTCTTTTTATTTTTGGATTTTCTTAAAGAAACGCACCCCTACTTGAGAGGGGTTAAAGGTAATATGCGCGCTTTTTTATCCACGGCCAAGGAGAAGCTAAACAAATAAAACAAAACAAACAGCTTCTTCGACTTCGTCTCAGTTTCATTCGGGATTAGCCGCGACAAAAATAATTTGTTGGCCTTAACTGAAAACAAAGCACAAATTGTCTGTAAGACAGAAAAAGATATCATCACAGCCATAAATATCTGTATAGGGGTATTTTTATTTCCTAATTTGGAAGTTTTTTTTAAAGGTAGATTCATGGGAGTAAGCCTTGAAATTTGGCAACGTCGACAAAATCTAATTGTTGTAGTTATATCATTTTAGGAATGGCCTGTCTGAAAAAGAGTTTCCTTGCGAACCCAACCGATATACAAGATGCTCTTACACGAATAACGTTGAAAATAAGAAGTTGCCAAAGGCAGGAAAACATATTTATCTCTTGTTACACTGTAATTGCAAATTTAGGTGCCCCTATCCACGGTATGTAAACACATTTTGTTTCAAGCAAAGTTTTAGAAAACATTCTCTACTTGATAACAATTGTTGTTAAAAGTTTAAACAGGGACGGTGACAGCCTCTGCTTTGAAAAGTCACTGGGATGAGGGAAGCTGCTTTCAGTTCCCTTTAACATACGAAATTTGCAAAGACCTATCCGTTCTAGTTAAATTCTATTCGTTAATTTAGTCTCCCTTGACTTTCTTCTCTTCTCGCAGCCAGACAGTATTTTTACTGAACGACGTTTCGTTTAAAATCTATGAGCCTCTGTAAATTGCTTTGAATTACCCAACGACGGAAAAACCACGCCGTTTTTGTTTTGGTCATACTTAAGTTGCTATTTCAGACAGTGAATTATCAATCAATCACTGTAAAATAATTTGCCCTTTGAAAACGTTTCTCAGTAGGTAAACAAAAAATTAACAGAAGGCAATGATTTAACACGTGGCATAATAACGAAAAAAACACCCCTTGGAACGATTTGTTCAAAGCAATATCAATTCGGCTAGTGATTATAGCTGATTATCAACCAAAAGCACAGTATGAACTAACAGTTAGAGTCTTGAAAGAAAAGCGAATCTTGAATGGAATCTTTCTTACCTACGCACAGAATTAGCAGGAGAATTGTTGTACCCTGCATTTTGTTGTCTAGTGTTTCTTGGTCAAGAAGCAAACGTCGACTGCCTACGGAGTTTTTGTGCTCAAGATTAAATGTACCACGGATCTTGATGACTCAGTTTTATCCATGGAAACCAAAGTTCAGACATTCATGCATTAAAAAGTTGTCAATCTTCTCGGTCCCATTAGCGAATAGTCCTATTATATTAGCGAAAAGAGCTCTTAATTTAAATTTTCGCGAGCTAGCGTTATTCTATGAAGAAAATTATACAAACTTAAAACTTTCTTTTCTTTTTTCCCGCAAATTGTCTCTAAGACAGAAAAAAATATAATAGTTAAAACGCTTAACGTTTACCTGTTAAAACCTCTCCTCCAGCTACGGTGAATCGACCAATTTTGCAATAACACGTTTTTCCATTTTTTTTTTAACTCAAAAAAAAGTAAGCCTCAGCGCTTAATTCAGCACACCGAATTTAAGAAAATTCGATGCAAACTCGTGGAAATATGGGACCCAAAACTTGCCATTTTTAACAAAGAAATGTATACCACTAGAGGGGATGTGTTTTCACGCCATACATTTGTTTGTCACCAAGTTTGAGCTCCCATATTTCCATGAGTTTGCAACGGATTCTTATAAAACTTTGCAAACTTGCTAAATTTGGCGCGATAAATTGATCTGTGGAGGTAGTTTCTATTTACATGAAAAAAAAAAAGTAAAAAAAATAAAAAATAAATTAAAAAGGAGTCTGAGCCGAGCTCTTAGAAGTAAAAAGCCGTTGAGGTGTCTACTTATTGCAGGCTTTGTGCTACAAAATGGCTTAGAATTGGTGTTTGCGTCCGCTTAACAGATTTGTAAGCTGAATGTAGGTTTAGTTTAAAGTAAATGTTGGAAGAGAAGTTTGGGACTCAAGCTGGTGTCCACTTGAAAGAGGGTGTCCCCTTAATATGGGGTGCGCCAGTGATACAGGTTTCACTGCACATCTTTCGAAGAAAAATAGCCAGAGGCAATTATCAATGAAGCTTGCTAGCAATTTCAGAATCTGTGGCGCAAATAGTCTATAGTTAAGGTGTGGTGATGGCAAACAATCAATTTACAATTCTTTTTTTTCTCTTGATGTGAGTTATCTGTGTTAACTCAGATTAAAAACCTACAGTGGGCGACAAAAGCAGTAAAAAAATGCGATATTTAAACGCTTATTCTATTTCAAATAAATCTAGCGATAATTCTCTGATACCCATTTTGTTTGGGAAGGGAAGAGGGGATGTTTCCAAGAAGCTCGAAAAGAGAATTCTGCTGCGAAATGTCTGAACACTTTTGTTGCTCTTTTTATTTTTGGATTTTCTTAAAGAAACGCACCCTTACTTGAGAGGAGCTATAGGTAATATGCGTGATCTTTTATCCACATCCAAGGAGAAGCTAAACAAATAAAATTGATACAGCTTCTTCGACGTCGTCTCAGTTTCATTCGGGATTAGCCGCGACGAAAATAATTTACTGTTGTTAACTGAAAACAAAGCTGCTTGAAACGTTTTTGGGAAAGAAAGTGATGTGCTTTTACAAGTTGTATCTATTTGATGAGTCATCATTTGCATAAACATGTGTGTAGGTGTATTTTTATTTCCTAATTTGGCAGTTTTTTTTAAGGTAGATTCATGGGAGTAAGCCTTGAAATTTGGCAACGTCGACAAAATCTAATTGTTGTAGTTATTTCATTTTAGGAATAGCCTGTCTAAAAGACAGTTTTCTTGCGAATCGAACCGATGTACAAAATGCTCTTACATGAATAATGTTGAAAATAATAAGTTGTCAAAGGCAGGAAATATATTTATCTCTTGCTACACTTGAATTGCAAATTTTAGTGCCCCTATCTACGGTGTGTAAACACATTCTGTTTTAAGCAAAGTTTTAGATAACATTTTCTACTTGATAACAATTGTTGTGAAAAGTGTAAACAGGCGGACGGTGACAGCCTCTGCTTTGAAAAGTCACTGGGATAAGGGAAGCTGCTTCTAGTTCCCTTTAACATACAAAATTTACAAAGAACTATCCGCTCTTGTGAAATTCTATTCGTTAGTTTAGTCTCCCTTGACTTTCTTCTCTTCTCGCAGTCAGACAGTATTTTTACTGAACGGCGTTTCGTTTAAAATCTACGAGCCTCTGTAAATTGCTTTGAATTACCCAACGACGGAAAAACCACGCCGTTTTTGTTTTGGTTATATTTAAGTTGCTATTTCAGACATTGCTTTGTCAATTAATCACCGTAAAATAATTTGCCCTTTGAAAACGTTTCTTTAGGTAAACAAAAAATTAACAGAAGGCAATGACTTAAAGCGTGGCTTAATGAGGAAAAAAAAAAACCCTTGGAACGATTTGCTCTAAGCAATATCATTTCGGCTAGTGATTAAAGCTGAGTATCGACCAAAAGCACAGTATGAAACAGTTAGAGTCTTAATTGAAGAGAAGCCAATCTTGAATGGAATCTATCTTACCTACGCCCAGGATTAGCAGGAGAACTGCTGTACTCTGCATTTTGTCGTCTAGTGTTTCTTGGTCAAGAAGCAAACGTCGACTACGTACAGAGTTTTTGTGCTCAAGATTAAATGTACCACGGCTCTTGACGACTCAGTTTTATCCATGGAAACCAAAGTTCAGACATTCATGCAGTTAAAAAGCTGTCAATCTTCTCCGTGCCGTTAGCGAAGAGTCCTATTATATTAGCGGAAAGTGCTCTTAATTAAAAAAACATTTTGCGAGCTAGCGTTATTTTACGAAGAAAATTATTCAAACTTAAAATTTTCTTTTCTTTTTTCAAAGATTAAATCCGCACAAATTGGCCACATTCCCGTTGCCGTTGCCGTTGCCATCGTGGTTTTCGTAAACTCCCTAATAACTCGGCTATTGATTATGTGCTTTTTGTGTGGGATACCTGATACCTGTGATATCCCACACTAATGTCATCGGCTCGTGTCCGTTAATGCGACCGAGACATTCCACACTTGTACCCTTTTTGGGTACCTATTTTTTACATGACTCTCTCTGTGACTGAAGTCATGGTCCGTTATTAGGTTATTACGTGCTGATTATTCTTCTGGAAGAATCTTTCTGCCGATTTTCTGAAATCTTTCTATCGAGTTTCTGTTCCTTTGCCATCAGCGCCACAAACAATAATACACCATTATAGTGCTATGTTAGTCTATAAGGAGTTCTTAAAATGCCAGATTTTGTGAAGATCGACAGATATCCTAATCCATTTCTTCTACATGAGTTTCTTTATAGTTATGTCGCATTCGCCATGGATACCAATCAACTAGGAAACGATGTGAGAATATCCGCAGTTGAAAAAGAATCTGAAATATGGTGTGGAGTCCCAGAGAAATGCCAGAATTTCTCATATTTGTCCATGTTTCTCTCAAATTCTAGTACTGAATCTCAGCTTGTTTTAGCAGGAAATCCGAAAATCTGAATCTCCTGCAGTTGACCGTTATGAACACGAATATATTAACACAAGAATACTTTTATCTTAAAAGACATACATTCTCACTAAGAAATTTACCCTGCTATAAGGCTCAGACGGGGATTGTGATCGATTCTTCGTAACTCCAGTCATATAAACGGTGTCTGGCAAACGTTTTGGGGCCAGATATGTCAACGTTTTCAGCGTGAATTACGTGGCTGTGATAATATGTTTATTGAACGTAAACAACCTGCTGTCTGTGCCTAAAGCTATGGTCTGTCACTACAGAAGAGTGGTTATTATTTTTCTTTCTAACCGTCAGTTAGCAGACGGAATTGAGAGTATATATTCCGAGCCCTCTGGTTTGCTAAGTTCATATTTTCTAATTTTCACTAAGTGAAAGTGCTTCAGCACAAAATTAAGTTATTCAAGGCTTACTACGTGTTTTCAAATTTCTGGTTTCACTGGTTTGACACGTTTTACTGTTATCGATTCAAACGTCGGCGTGTAAACTTGGGATGCCGTTTTGTTCGTTAGACGCATTTTTATGACAGTCCAAGTCGTTGCTAACTTTCTCAATTTTATAAATAAGTAATTAGATGAATACTAACCAGCGAATTCAGATAATTCGAATGTCTTTGTTGTTTGTCTGCTCTATTAAATTCTGCTAACTGTACTCGGTTTAATGTTCGTCTAAGGCCATCTGGTTGGTTGAACTTGAGTTTTCGTTCAGTGTTGATTCTGCTCTAGTTCCTTTCCTAACGGATAAATCCCGAATTCTTGAGGAGTACACAGTTTATATTGAAACACCATTATTTACAGGAAACAGCACAGGGAAGCGGCAGTTCTCCCCCTGTTAAGATGTTTAAACACGACACGCCTTCTCAGAGGGTTATGTCAACACGAAAAGCCGCCAGCCAATAAATTAACAGAACCTCTAGCATTAGATGCAAGCTGTTAGGTGGACGACGAGTAGTCCCTCTTTCGATTAGTTCGTCGTGCTTGACGCGAAAGAAAGCCGCAAGGAAAAAAAAAATGCCCCGCGAAATTTGGCACAGCCATGTTTTCCTCGCGGTTTATTTACGGTCACCCTCGACAGACTGAGCGAAAGAGGAACTACCCGTAGTCTTACAGTTAGCAGTAAAATAGACTTCCGCATGAGAGCGATAGTATTACAGTCATGTTCTCCCGGCCTGCTTGCTTTGTAGTCAACAATAGGAAAAGTGTTAAAAGGAAAGCGCTTTACACGACAACAAAAGGATGTCGAAGACCAAGTGCTCACGCAAGGAATTTTCTCTAAGTGGCGCCCTCTGTAAATTTCAATTATGGCCATTTGGACCAGAAAAAATCAAATTCCTCGAACTTTCTCAGATGAATGGTCTAGATAAGTGATTCACAAAAATATAACTTTCAGTTCAATTCGTATTGATTTAAACATGAGCTTCTGCTTGCAGGCATTTTCTAGGTTATTTTTGCAGGGTAGGTGGTGGTGGTGGTGGGGGGGGGGGGGGGGGTCTTGTATATAAAAAAAAAAAATCAAGAAAAAAGAAAACGATAGACAGTATCACGTCAAAAGATTATGATCTGTGTATCTTGATCAGCTTTATCAGTTCATCAGTGAGGCCCTATTAGGGGTTTTCAAGCAGAAGCTCATGTTCAAATCACTCTGGTAAAGCCAGTTACTAGCTTAGTCATAGAAATGCATAAAATGGCTTTAATGGCGGTTACATTTTCACTTCCTACCCACCATACCCCTACCCGTTGGAATGTGCATTTGTCAGATGTAACGCAATCTGTGGAATAATGGCGGGTGCACAGCAGATCAAAACAGAACTGAGCTTAAACGAGTTCTTGATGAGAGTCCTCGATTAAGAGGAGGATTTTAAAGGCTGCTTACAGACTTCTGGGTCAGTTAGGATCTCAGCAAATTGTTAAACTTCTTGTAAACGGTGGCTTATGAGACGAAAGACAAATAATATTGATAGATGTTTGTAAGGTGGCCGAACACAGTTTTCGCGCGCGCTTTTGCTGATGTCATTCAGCGCACGCACAAGGATTGCTAAAAACAAGCATGCCGTCAATAGAGCGATCATTTTATTTACTATCTGCGTTATTTTTCTCTATAATTGAACCCAGAGTATTGATGGCTTTAGTCTTTTACTACAAAGATATGTTAGGAAAGGTAACGCTGCAAAGAACCCGGCAATTCTCAGCTTTTTCTTTGTTACCGAAAGAACCCAGTTAAATGCGGCGCATGCGTAGTAGGTCAAAAAATTGCGATTGAATGAAAATTGCACTCTCGGAAATACGCCTATTACTCGAAAACCACTCATTAGAATTTCACGAAATTTGGCACGAAAATACTTAAGGAAATAAGTAACTGGAGTATTGAAAATGATTGAACTTTAACAACGGAAATTATAGATATTCCAGTGAACCTTCAACAAGGGATAATTAAAGATCTCTCTGTTAAATTATTAGCAAAATGGTGTTAACTTGTGAGAATCGTTACAAGCTTGTTGCATGCAAATTACAAAGAAAATCTAATAACTAGATTTTCTATAAATAAACAAAACCGATTTTAAAGGCCTATTTATATTTATTCATGTTACCATGGCAACGGCACATACGTCAGCTTAACCATCAAAAGACCAAAGTTTGTGATGTTAACTTGCTTGCTGCCATTTTTGGCGACTGAAGGATCAAGGGTTTTAGAGAAAAAGGTGAATGAACACAGGCATCAAAAACTGTGTTCAGCCACCTTAAGCGGGCTTCGGAGAGTTGAAATCTGCTTAATCGTGGGCGATGGGTGAGAGTAATTTCGTACACTAATCACCGAAAATGTGGCTGAAACATACTGGAAATATAAAATGAGGCATCGTGGAACATCCAGTTGTCAACATGTCGCAAGGTAAGTGGAATATATCATTGTTTTCTCTGTGCATCGTTATTTTCACGTTATTATGCGAATTAGGACGGCGGTCTTTGTTGACAAAAGCACAGCTTAAACTTCTTCTTCTAACATTTTACACTTTTAACTGCCCCCAAAGTTTATTGCATGTTTTTACAGGTGAGACATTACTCTTTAAGTGGAGGGTAGGTTTGGGATCTCAAGTGATGTACTTTTGGGGATATTTACTTTTAAAACTTCGCATTTTTTATGGCGCTTCATGGGTAGTCCGAAAGGGAAGAAATTTAAAATTCTGTAAAAAAATCAGGTGATAATCAAATTGCCAAAACAGCCTCTCAACGTGGCAAGGAACATTTGCTTGTCTCGAATAAAGGGTTTTTACCCGGATTTATATCGTTTTCTTTGTATGGCAAATTGTTAAAAATGTGCCCTAAAATGGCCGCTGAAAGCCCTCTCAGAGGGGCAAAACCAAGATGGTGACCCCAGCGCCAAAATACGAATCGAATTGAACTGAAAGTTATATTTTTGTGAATCTATTTTGTGATATTTTTGTGAATCACTTATCTAGACCATTCATCTGAGAAAGTTTGAGGAATTTGATTTTTTCTGGTCCAAATGGCCATAGTTGAAATTTACAGCGGGCGCCTCTTAAATAGCAGTCTGTCAATTCACAAAAGATAATCCCTCCCAAGTTAGCCGTTGCTTTCAGGATCGAAAATGCGGGAGGGTCTGGAGATAGCAAATCCCAGTAGCCTGCGTCATAGCCGCCCTCACTCAGAAAGAGGGTGGGAGGGTGGGGATGGCGGGGAGGATGGGTAGGGTGGGTAGGGTGAGGGAGGCGGGAGGGCGGCGACGGTGGCTTTGACGCAAGCTACAGCACAAGCGACTTTACACGCATTTTCATCCCCCTCGAAAACATCCACGTAACGCAAGTGGTATCATTACCTGTGGAAAGACTGGATATCATGTCTAAAAATAACTTAAGGATGATTACCTTGAGAATATAAAGGCCTAAATCAGGGATTAACTCTCCTACCCTTCATCCTTTCATATCGTTGTCTGTTAAACAATCAGATTTTGAGCTCGAGATTTCTATCGCGCGATAGAAATCGAGGTCGAATAATCCAATTGTTTTAATATAAAACTACTAGGTGTCCAAAACTTTATCGAAATCCTCCTCAGCAGAAACTTCGAAAACGCCAAGAAGCAGCCGTCATTTTGTTAACAAGGAAATACCGCCACGCTACTCACTATCTATTACAAAATAGATAGTGAGTAGCGTAGCCAATCAAAGAACGGCACGTGATATTCCGCTAGCAGAGTTTATACTAAAAATAGATGTATAAAATGCAAGAAGTTCATGTACTAGCCTGTACTAGCCTGACATGTCAGTCATCTCCCGCCCTCAGCTTTAGGATGAGGGCGGGAGATGACCGACATGTCAGGCTATTCATGTACATGGGAGAATCGTTCTATGGGATCATTATTTCTTGCTACAAGTTGATAATTAAATTTTCAAAAGAACTCGAAAATTAGTTACCGACAACGAAGGACCACAGTTTGTAGATCATAACCGTAAACGTTTGTTCCATCAAAAAGCTCTATTAGGTGCGCAGTTCCTGTACTGTTATTTATTTAGCTGTTATTTTGTCACGCAACGCTCATCCGCACGAGGGTTGCCTGACGACCTCTGGGCCACTGCATTTTTTTCTTAGGTGCCGGTCAGATGTATTACTACGTGGTATTCAATGGATTTCACGTGACCGAACAAAAGATTACATCATACTCTAAAAATGACAAGGTAAGTGACTGATAACTCCCGGTAAATCATTAGATATCGCTGTCATTTATCGGCTTAGAAGCTGATAATATCATTTCTTTTACTTAAGCTCAGTGAATGCTGTTGGTGCTGCTCGGTAAGCTGTAAGCATGCAGTGATATTCACATTAGAGTTAGTATGTGCACGGGTGTGGGAAACCTCAAGCGAAAGCTATTGAGCAGTAATTCCATATGATATTTTTTATTCTATGTTCTTTATTTCTTCATGGATTGTTTAGAAGCTACGTGTTTTGGCCAAGAGATTAGCGGAAAACCTCAATCTAAACTACTTTGATGTTAAAGCGAATTCGAAGGATCGTATCCTTTATATAAATCAAAAGAAATTTTAAATTAACATTACATGAACACCTAATTAGTACATCCCGAATAATTTTTATAACTATTCCAATTCGTACCTCTACGGCACGCTTCGGTAAGATCTCAACGGAAATTTGGTGGAGCTATAATAGCCATGAGAGACGAAATAAGGCAGTTAGATATCAACACGAAAGACCGACTTTGACCACATTTCCAAACTTCGAGAAGAGAGTCGAAAATACGACGCGTAGCGGAGTATTATTGAAGAACATCTCACGTTTAGAAATGTGGTCAAACACGGTTTTTCGTGTTTGATGTTTCGCCTCAACCGAAGCTAAAACTCAGGAGAAAACGGAGAAATAGAACCATAAATATCGATACTAATCAACTAAACAATAGCCTCCATTTTGTGCGAGAATATGCTAGGATAATTGTCCGCCGACATTATCTGTTCCGAGAAGCGAGCTGTGAGCTTTAAGGAACAGATTATGTCCAAGGACAAATATCCGAGCATATTTTTGCGCAAAATGGAGGCTATTGTGTTTATCAGTAGTCTTCAAATATTTTTCGAAGCACGCGCAGTTTTTAAAGCTGGAAATATCACTCCGATATTCCCCAGTTTTAGGTGGGGCATATTCTGTCATGTGACGCGTTTAGACCAATCGCGCGCGAGCAAAATTATTTGATGGATAAACAATAGCCTCGATTTGGCGCGAAAATATTCTCGGATATTTGTCCGCGAACATTATCTGTTCCGAGAAGCGAACAGTTTTCCGAGAGCGAAGCTCGAGGAAAACTGTGAGCTGAATTAGCATATTCTCGCGCATACTGAATTATTAATGAGTTTGCCAATGATATGCCGTAGAGGTGTACTAAACAAGATATAATTAGGCATTTACTGCTTCCAAAATTTGGCGGTGAGTCCACCGACATATCAGGTCCGTTACATGATATCAGGACAGAAGACTTGGCTTCTGATTGGCTAATTGCTCATTTGGGTACGATATATACCCTGCCATTATCTTCCTTGACTTGCGTGAGATGTTATCCGACATCGTCCTGTGGTTCAAGTCCCAAGTTGCAGTAACAGCGAAGTCATTGTTACCAATCCTGTTTAATTACCCTGAAACCAATATTCAAATAACCTCGTGCATGGATATTCGATAAGGCCTGACATTCACTGTTTGTTATTTTCTTAAAGCATCTGACGCCTTGACTCTTTCGTAAAATGTGAAATAAACATTAAAGAAGTGTGATTTTTTCAAAGTTTTTAAGAGTGCCTTTTTACTTGTTTATACCCAGGGGAGACACCCATATAAAAAGGGCGGGGTGCTAGTCGGAAATTTTGAAAGCAACCTCCAAGAGTTACCAAGTTGCTGTTTTGCGGGTGTGGCTTGAATTTGAACACAAAAGCTCCCACTGTGGACCTTTTGAGGCTGAACACCCTGAAAGTTACCAAAACCGCTTTTTAGCCCCTAACAGGTTTGACGAGCACGCCCGTCATTTTTATATTGGAGTACCCCCCCCCCCCCCGCCCCGGGGGTCTATACCTTTTTATCTTTTATTTGTAGTGTTTGGTTAACCAGCGCTTACTAACGATTGCTTAAAAACTTGTCCTCGGACAGCGACAATTCAGTTCGGGACTTCCTTTAGCCGATAAGCATCACGAAAATTCTTTTGAAATTTTCTAAAAGTGGGCTAATAGCTGGTTTTCACATGACGTCACCAAACTTCGAACTACAAAACTATCGATCTTCCTGATATTTTACTTAAATGATGTATAAGAGCAGCTGAAAACTAATATTCATACAAATTTTCGCTCCGAATGGGCTCTTGGTTTTGTGACACACTACGCTTGAATTTCTAAGCTTTTGCGTGACGCGGCATTTACATGACGGCCTAGAGAGCTGTCATGATGGTTAAAAAAGTGACTTATTTCGGGGAACTTGGCTATCTGAACAGTTCATGTCTTAGAAAAAGTATTATTTTAATGTTTTACAGTTCCTCGAGGGATAAATTCACGCTTTTATAGCAAAACGCAGTGACAGATGTTTCTGTCGGTTTCCGGCCGCCATGTTGGTGCCCACACGGATGGGCACCAGCACGGCGTCTCCATAAAAATCTCTATAAATTTGGGTAAAAAATTTCTCCGCATATCTCGCATAAGAAGAATTGCTGTGACCAGAATTTTGGCGAGAGTCTTTGCATATTTACCTTCTTTCATTTCCCAGATTCTGGACTTTATCTATTGACCGGTTTTGATTTTGATTTTGATCTATTTTGAATTGTGTGACACTGAAAACCAGCAATGGTCCAATCATGAACTGCCTGTCCAAACTTTGCAACGTGGATCTTAGTTACGATATTTTATCAGATGCCATTGTGATTTCAAGTTGGCAACTCATAATGAAAGAAAATGCGTAAGATATAGCTTGACCTGTGAACGCCCTAAATCTAAAACACCGTAAATCCGCCGTTTAAAACGTAGATCTAGCAGGCGGCAACATGTGCAACTTCCTGCCGAAGTAAGGCGTAAAACGAACGTAAAACTATATAGAGAAACTGCGCTCGTTAATCACGGTATCCCGAAGGCACGCTTTATGACATACGATACACAAAATAACATGTTTACACGCTGTTTCTGATTCGTATAATGAAATCAGTTATCCGTTTACCACCTCAGCTATAGTCAAGTTTCTCTGAACCGTTTTTCGCGTTGTACCTTTCCTTGCCAAACGTTTTATTATGCCCAGACCGCACTCATCTTTAGAGGTAAACCAGGTTCAGGATTATATTTTCTTTCCTGAGGTAAGTTTCTTGCTTTGCTTTGGCAGTTTGTCTGAGAAACCTTATAAGGCCTATTGACCAATCACAAGGCGCGCGACACCAGCAATTTTAACAACCAGTCGATCAGGCCTACGAGCGCTAAAAAGGTCTACTGCCATTTCGTGTAAATTTACATGGTTATCATGAAAACACGAGAGATTGATTCTGTTGCTAGTGCTCTGAACACGCCTTCGGATACTGATAGGATCGGCAACAGAATGTGGATCGAAAGTTTGCAAAGATAAGTTTAATGTGACCTTTGCTTGTGAAAATAAGGAGCTGTCAGTTTACTTTCTTTCGTACTTAATACAGAACCACCGGCACGTAAGGTGATGACTTTTGCTATCCCTTCACTTATTTGACTGGATTTGGCTTGCAGCTTTAACTCCGGCATGGACGCAAATAAGCCTATACTCTAACGAGTGTTGTTTCCACATTAAATATACCGACAGTCTTACAAATGCATATACATTTGCGTCGAATGGTCAGGTGTTGTCTAATGCCAGAATAGACACCAGACACATTAGTTCAGTGGCTTTTAATTCGCTCCCTTAATTTAGTTAATTCCTCAACTATAAACAACAGACGATTAAAATTTAGAAGACTTTCTGAATCAAATCGCCAAAATTATTGCTTTTACAGCTCAGTTGAACACAACGTTGTCGTTAGAAGCCCATCAACTAGTCTTGTATCGTCGCTGTTAAAATTTACGAGTTCAAAATCAGTGGAACATATCTTGTGGTGCATCTGTCCTTGTCGATAAGCATCAAACCGCGTATGCCCTTGCGACTTCGACCTGCCCTCATCGCACCGGCTACAAAACGTTTTATTAAACAAGTCTGGTTCACTTTCTTCTGAGAGTAATAAAGACAATCTATTCTGGTCAGTTCTTTCACCAACAGGAAGACACGTGCTGCTGTGACTACTTGGAAGTTGTCTGCGTTTCGTAACGATCGCCACACCACTCATAGAAGTTTTGAAACCCTCTTTTCTCTCTGTGATGATAGTTTGAGGCATAACAGAGTTATTTTTGTTGTTGTTGCCTTCGTCTTTGTCAACTTTCTTTGCGTTTTGCTTCACTTTGGTTGCCATTTTGTCTTTCCCGTTTGCTAGGTGCTTACCGTAGATTAACACAAGATAGTTTCCGGCTCAGTTGAGTTTGCCGCAGAAACGCAAATCTTCTTTTGTTAATAATCTCAGCATGTTTAGTAGAGTGTTGTTGATGTGTGACCGAGCACGGCGTCCAAACGTCTATATGACCCAAACGAAATAGCTTTTCGGCACGCCTCGTCACGTTTTCGTATTTTCCTCTTTTTGTATAAAGCCCTCATTGGTTAGTGAAAACACGTGTTCTCTCAGACCAGTGAATTTACGAGTTAAGGAGATAGTTGGACGCTGTGCTACACCAACGTGTATAAGCATTTGGTTACCAATTTCCGTACCTCTTCGAAACATGCGGCGTTGATAAGAATAACTTTGTTATATCTGAAAAAAATGAACCCTTTAATCAGGGTCATACGCAGCTCTGCGAGCACTAATTACTCGCTCTCTTTAATTACTGACAACAAGAGCCCATGGTCCCTTTCTGAAAATGAAAAAGTTAACTACAGTAATGATTACTAAGTGCAGATTATATTTCGCATCAGCCGCACAAAATTGAAGCTTGCATGTTTACAAAATACAGTGAAAAACAAGCCCCAAGAAGTGATTTAATGGTAAAAGTCGCTCACGTGATTCTATATTCTGACGTTATCTCTGGCCTAATAGCTGGCTTTATTGAGCTTAGTTCGATGATAGTTTGGATTGACTTTGTTGAGTTATATAATGTATCTATGAACGTGCATGATTGCAGATTACGGCTGTTCTAAACTTCACTGTATCAAACATGACCTAAGAAATTATTTCTAACATCAGATCGAGTTTGATAAGTAATATCAGTGTCCTTTGTGAGGATTCAGACAGATCCAAACGAGAATACCTGCACAGAAGAGAACGTTTACCCACTTTCTATTTGTGCTACCAAGGATGATAACTGAAAATCGATAAGAATTTTAATCTTTTAGACCGTTCGTGTTGTAGGTCATGTTATTTTAGGCACTTTTGTGACTTAAGGACGTTCGCGCGAAAATTTTCCAGTCGATAGATTTTTTTTTTAAATTTTTACTGCAGTCAGATAATGAGTTACTTGTGTCAGAAATGCAAAAAAAAAATTGGGGGGTCACTGACTTCGTTTTAGAGATAAAGCGTGTGGAAAACTACCCTGATTTTGAAAAATCGGCGCACGTAATTCAGCATGGTCTACAGGGGTTTATAGTTAAGAATATCGAAGGTTAGTCAACGGAGGCAAACGATCCTAGTCATATCTTGTAGAAGTGGGTCTGATGCGTAAATAATTCCAAATGTTACCAACGTTTTAACAAAACTTAACCCTTTAAGAGGCATTTGAGACCGTCGCACAGATAAACGAAGAGCTAAAAAGAACGGAATTCGATTGTCCATTATGCAAAATATTCAAACTTCTAGTCGATAGATTTTCTTCAATTTTTCGCTCAACGTAGAAAATCGGTGGAGAAAATGATCCATCAAAAGAAAAATAGGGGTCACTGAACGTCCAAGAACGTTAAATCCAGGAAAAGCTATAGCAATGGCCATCTGCATGTCCTATCATTGTTCACTTTAGGGAGCTTAAGCAAACCACGACAGCAACGGCAACGAGAACGCCACCAAACAAAATGTTTAATAAGGAGAACAACGGCTGTGCACGTGCGTTATAATTCTTGGTACATTTCTTAGCCGTCCTCTGCAAAACAACAACGTGAAATGACTAAGTTCTGCGTATTTTGGAGAACGCGAACGGCGACGGCTAATTTTTCGTATTTTAATTGGGAATTCAACGCTGGCATTACACATTTAGCTTGAATAAGTTCTGAGAGAGATATGTGCACTGAACAAATCTACACAGCTGCGAAATTCGAAGGTAAAATATAAACCTATTTTTCACTGGACGTCGTCCCGGCGTTGCCATCGTCATTGCTTAAGGTCCCTTTTATTACTTAGCGCGTGCGCTAATGCATGACGTGGCGTGTGAATTTGCTTGAGCAGTAAGTATGCGCAGAAACAATTAGCGCGAACGTCCTTTTAAAAATTCAGACCACTTTTTAAAAAAAGTGGTCTGAATTTGTTACTAACATACAAACTGGGCTTGAAGTCGACTGAGCCCTCATAAGTCTTAAAAGTTCCTTGCATTTGGCCGGCCAGTGCGGGAGAAAATATTCTGTACTGACACCACATGTTTGTTAACAAGAAAGGCATTGCAATCGGGCTACTTTTCTCACTAGAGAATAAGTTGAATATTTACAAAAAGACGTGCAAAATACCAAAGACCCGCAAAACAAATTGTAACAAATGAAAAGTAATTATAAAGAAACATGCCTGTAAGCTTAAATTTGGCCGCTACAAGACTTTCCGGCAACTCGCAGGCCAGGTGTCGCCAAGAAAGATTATACTTGCGTTATCCTGACTTAAAAACGGATCTAGTTCCTTGTTGAATTAAACACAGAATTCTCGGGGGGAAGTATTAGAAGAGGCCAAAAGAACTAGGTGACCTAAAAAAATGTACCAATGTCTTCATTTTTCTTAGTTATGGAGAGAACGACTTTTATTGTGTCGTTTCGGTTAGACAGGAATCGAAAAATTGAGCGAAGAAGCGTGAAATTTCAGTTTTAGCTGAAAGTTGTTTTCGTTCGTGTCACAACGACTGCGATACCCGCGGCTCGCAGCTTGATTGCTCGCTCTGTTTTTGCGTTCTTCCCCGCGGATTAAAGAGCAAAAGAGACTACTCCACGATGCAAGGAATCTAGGTAGTTTTAATCTGTGTTTGTTTCTTTGTCCTCTTAATTTATATAAATTTATATACCTTCATAAGGCTTTTTATAATTTCTTTTTTTTCTGTTTTTTTTTTTTTTTTTTCGTGGCGTACCTGTAAACTAGCTTTTTAGCTAAGCGTACCGACCACGTTAAATATATTGATTGATTGATTGATTTGCAAAAAGCGAAGAACAACAAAGCAAATCTGAAAAAAAAAAAAAAAAAAAAAGAATCAAACAAAACAAGCAACCTGGTCCAACCAAGCGACAAATAAAAAATAAAAATAAACAGTCCTATTCAGGACTACCCTCATTTGAACATTCAAGCTATGGCCTCAGAGAACACGGTGAAACTCCATAAAAATTATGTGTGTTAAACACTTCTGAAGACCTGACAGAAAACGATTGATAAAGAGATATAGTGGGACCACACCCAAATTCACACACGCAAGCCAAAAGAAGAGTGTACATGGTGGATATGTAAATTTGCGTGCGCTTGTAAAAGTGTTGATAGCGAAAGATTTGGAAAAACATTTCAATTTCAGGATAAAAGGTAGCGATATTAAAAAATGACGTTTCGGCGACGACATGTCACCATTATCAAATGTAAATTATTGTAAGTTCAGTAATGATCTACATTTGACGAAGGTGACATGACGTGTGGAGGCGCGGTGGCGTCATGGTTAGTGCGCTCATTCCCGGATCGCGCGGTCTGGGTTCGAGCCCTGGCCAGGGACACTGTGTTGTATTCTTGGGCGAGACACTAAACTCTCACGGTGCCTCTCTCTACCCAGGAGTATAAATGGGTACTGGCGAATTGTTGGGTAGACCTAAAAAATTGCGGGGGAGTGACTTGGGATGGACTAGCCGCTTCATGCTACAGAAACCGGAATAAGCTCCGGCAGCTATGAGCCAGTCGGCTCCAAAGCTTCACCTTAATGTTGACCTGTCGTCGCCGAAACTTCATGTTTTAATATCGCTACTTTTTATTTTTGTAAAAGTTAAAAACAAAATAAAGTTTCAATGAACCATTCCTCCTAAAATTCCATTTATATAACAGAGAAACAAAAAAAATGTTAATGACATAATTTATAGGTCTGTCTTCCGATAGATCGTAAGTAAGAACCAATCAAATGCGAGTATAAACAAAATGGACGACAAAACACATGTTAAAAAAATATCAGTTTATTTCTGAAATTTGTCAGTTATCTGTTGAATTTCTCGTTTCCAGTTTAAGCCGGCCATATGCTATCTAAAATGGCTAATTTTCTTTCCTTTCATTTCGCTCCATCGGCCGTTATAATCAAATTGTAAATGTCTGAACATGCTCAACAGAGAACTATAAAATATAAAGACAACATCACTTGTATGAGGAGTAGTTAAATATAACTTTTTCGATAAGTTAGTTCCTGAAACGGGAGCCCGCTGAAAGAAATTGCATCAATGTTCTTTAACTTTGTTTTTACAGTTCTGTCGAGCACAACGTCGTCGTTAAAAGTCCATTAACAAGTCTTGTCTCATCGTCGGACAGCTTAAACTCAACTTGGGCGTTTGTAATCTTGTGTTGCATCTGTTTTTCTTGGTAAATATTAAACGACGAATTTGGTTTTGACTCAGATCTGCTATCCGTACACTGAGTAAAAACAGTTTCATTAAATAAGCGTTGTTTGGTTTCTTCTGGTAATCTTTGATGATCAGTCCTTTCTTGGAGTGTTGGACACGGATTTTGACTGTCGGTACCTTCTGTCAGGGTCTTTGAGGCGATTTGTAAACTCGCGCGCCTTGTCACGGCGATAACTTGAGATATAATCTGAACGCTATGGTCTTTGTCATCTTGTTGCCTGTTTTGCTCTACACTGGTCGCCATGTTATCGTTGTTTACCATGAACGGTCTACAACAGCTCTTTAACTTGCTTTTCACAGGTCGAAAGAAAGCTACAGCTTCCTTTTATTAACAATTCCATGTTAACGTTTGCTTATATAAACCGAATGAATATTGAGCAGAACTTTAAATAGATTTTAGACATACCTTCACCCACACTCGTCACGTTTTTGGTGGTATTAATAACAGTGAAAAGTGCCAATAGTCCGCATAAAACGTGCTCCGCAGGAAGTCTCTGATCTTATAAAATAACGTAGGAGGGAATACGACGTTTGTTTACCTAACATGCAATCAACAACTGAGATGGGAGTATATTTCGTGCTCCGTGTGTACACATTGGCGTCGATAAGAAGCAGGTTTATTTACTTTGCATTATCAGCAAACATTATCACCTGACATGTAAAAAAGCAAAGACTACTCACGTATATTCTAGATGCCCCGTTATCTATGGATCAATCAGTTGTAGAATGGCTACTTCAGGCTTTCAGCCTTGCCCTTAATATAAACAGCTATCATATCTCTTGTAAACGTGACTGTACACGTTGGCTGGGGAACGTTTGCAGGTTAACTCGCGTGGGACTCACCGGCCTGTAGAACTGATACCCTTTCCGCTGATAAGCGATACGGCAATATTCTTATGCAACTACCAGCTTACTTGTTTACTTTTTTAATTCGACTTTTGTTCTAAGGGTATAATTAAGTTGCTTGCGGTTTACTGAATCTTCCATGACCGATTTCAAAGCCCTACGGAAGCCCCAAAGGGACATCCACTTATGAAAAATAGGAGTTCGTTTTTCGAGATTAAGAATTTGCTTTTTCGAAAATGGGAGTTTGTTTTTCGAAAATGCGAGTTTATTTTACGAAAATGCGAGTTTGTTTTACGAAAATGGGAGTTTGTTTTTTCGAAAATGGGAGTTTGTTTTTTCGAAAATGGGAGTTTGTTTTAGGAAAATGGGAGTTTGTTTTTTTAAAAATGGGAGTTTGTTTTTCGGAAATGAGAGTTTGTTTTACGAAAATGGGGGTTAGTTTTTTTTAAAAATGGGAGTTTGTTCTACGAAAATGGGAGTTTGTTTTACGAAAATGGGAGTTTGTTTTGCGAAAATGGGGGTTTGTTTTGCGAAAATGGGAGTTTGTTTTTCGAAAATGGGAGTTTGTTTTCTCGAAAATGGGAGGGGTTTTTTGATGATGAAAATGATTGACAGGCCAAACACCACTCCTATTGGTCAAGATAGAGCTAGCCAATGGCGTAATGTAAAGTTTTCAATCCTTATTTGTTTGAAGCTCGACCTCGTTGTTTTGTGTGTCTTTGACGACATTTCAGTGTAAAATAGGGTTGACTGGCCTTCACGACTTCTACGGTTCGTGATACTTGTACATTTGCCGTTCTCTGTTCGGCCACTCGACCCGGCTTTGTTTTGGTCGCTTCCCTCGTGTTTATGAAGGGCACTTCATGCTGTGTTATAAGGAGTAATTCTTATTTATGTCATTTTTAGGTGATTTTTGTTTAGGAGGGCTCCACTGAAAACCGCCTTTGGCGAGTTGGATTCCCTCACTAAATATTATTATTATTATTATTATTATTATTATTGTTATTATTTAAGTAGAGTTGAGCCGTTAGATCGTGCTATGGCAAATTTTTATAGGTCATAGGTCGGCATGATTTCCGCTGTTATCTGCATGTCACTTCGTCGAGTTTGACACCTCTGTAATTTGCCATGTGCTTATACATTGTTTTGGCTCATTTATATTGCAAGCTATGTTGTTAAATCTCCAAGTATTTGCTTTTAAGGACCAAAATACGAAATTTACCGTGAACATGTTGCTTACTTGCATTCTATATTGTGACGCCTGACCCGGCTGTGATTAAAACTGTTTGCAAGTACAGTAGTCAGTAGAGATTGTTGTCACGGATATCATATTTGCCCTCGTACGTTTTTCTTCGGAGACGCCGTAGCTTTACTTCAAGAAAGCTATACGTTTATCTTGAGACATTTTAATGTTTTTTGCAGCTATCTGATCGAGCTTATGTTTCTCAAGCTCGATGTTTATGTCTAATCCTCCTTTGATCGTTCTGGCACCACATGATTCAAATGTAGCTATTCACGAGCAAACAAATCAGGATCGAAAAGTACATTACGCCATTGGCTAGCTCTATCTTGACCAATAGGAGTCGTGTTTGGCCTGTCAATCATTTTTATCATCATTCTCATTTTCGTAAAACAAACTCCCATTTTCGAAAAAACAAACTCACATTGTCGTAAACCAAACTCCCATTTTCGTAAAGCAAACTCCCATTTTCGAAAAAACGAACTCCCATTTTCGAAAAACAAACTTCCATTTTCGTAAAACAAACTCCCATTTTCGAAAAACAAACTCCCATTTTCGAAAACCAAACTCCCATTTTCGAAAATCAAACTCCCATTTTCGTAAAACTAACTCCCATTTTCGAAAAACAAACTCCCATTTTCGAAAAACAAACTCCCATTTACAAAAAAAAGATACCGTTTTTAAGAAGTGGATGTCCCTTTGGGGCTTCTGTACAAAGCGGACTTAGTAAGTTGCTGTCTTTGTATGTATAGTAATTTTATTTTCAGGCTTCCTATTTTGTTTAATAATTGTTGAGATAAATTACCCGAAAACGTGACAGAACGTACTGCAAATAATTAACAGACATCACACTGGTTTGGAGCATTTTAAAGATCTCTTAAGATAAAGATGCTACTGACAGATTTGAGTTTTCGGCGCCAAAATACAACTGCGCTGAGGTCGTTATAACATAGGAGAAAAATCTCTGAATATAATTGAGTGCCAAGTTTTGCTTGAAACAAATTTCCTTGATTTATTGACGAAAGTCGTTTAATACATCAATTTGTTTAAAACTTTTACTGCGTTCAACTAACGAGTTTCAGAAACGCGAGAAAAATTTCGGAGGTTACCGACTTCGTTTCAGAGATAAAGAGTGGGTGAGGATCATCACTCTGATTTTGAAAAATTAACACAAGAAAATCAGCATGGTCTTCTAAACTTTTAGTTAAAAACATAAAAGATGAGTCAACGGAGACAGACTATCCAGTCATATTTAATAGGTCTGTTAATTTTGCGTTAGTAATTACTTCAAATGTTGTCGAACTTTACAGAGAACTTAAAGGCATTTGAAATTATGGCTTAAAAATAATGAACTCCAAACTGCCACAGATATACCTTGACTCTATCTCACAGCACTGCCTCGTGAATGCGAAATAAGGGGAAACCTATCCCCTGCCCGGAGTTAAGGGACTCTATTCAAATTTCCATTTAAAGGTGAAGCCTTTAACACGAGCCCGGGTTAGTTTTTAGTCCGGGTCAGATCACCGCAGAGAGTGCTAAAAATAAACACTTTACAGGACCCTGGTGCCAATCTGCAATAGCATGCGGTTTGCTCCAGGCCTGATCCGGGTCAGCCTTTCTACCGACCCGAAAAACTGAAAACAAGGGGCCGGAAAGATGACAAACAAAAAGCAAGAATGTTAAGAATGGTAAGTGATCATGATGTACAAAAAAAAAAAAAAAGAGTAATAAAAGAACGAAACAAATATGGTTATCTGAGTGAAAGTATAAACCCCGGTTAGCTCTTGGCCCAGTGTTTACATGTAATATAATTTAAGAAAACTCAACCCTTTTAGCCGTTTAACTAGATTCTCGACAAGGGTTACCCGGCAAGAGGAGTTGACCGTGCCTGACAACTGTTTTTATGTAAACGTTTACAAACATTGGACTGCAAAAGGGTTACCCTTCGCAGTGTTTTAACCCTGGTTAAAAAAGCAATCCGGCGCAGGGCTCCTGCCGGCGGGGTCGTGTAAAGAGGCTCTTCAGGTGTAAGGGCGGAATCTTTTTATGATATCATTATAGTGCGTCGCATTCTGCACTGATATCGTTCAGCTGTGAGATTCAGTTTTATTCGTCTTCTCTTTTGCTACTGAAACTGAGAATCTCTACCTAAGTAGGTGGCGGAGACGACTGACTGGGGAGCGGGCGGGCGAAAGAAATACGAGCGGGTTACGTCTAAATTGAACGCACGTGAGTCACGGTGTCAGCCCTTTTGCTTGCTATTACATAACGTCTACATTTAAAATCAAATTAATTAAAAGTTTGACATTACATAACTCAAGAAAGATTTGAAATTATCGGCAGCGACGGAACAATTTCCAAAAATTTCTCTTTTCGTGTCAAGGTTAACAAAAACTAGTTTTACAGTTCCTTCATAGTTTCTTGCAAAACAAAAGATTGATAATACCTTGCCAGCTGTTGTGAGGTATTTAACAGGTTGTCAATCAGGGCAGTGAGTCTTAAAATATAACTCAGTATAGATAGTTATCCACCTATTAAAAATGCTTTGCAAAAATAGAAAATTATTTTAATTTTCATAGTTTTACGTTTCTAACCTCATTAAGTTAAACTCATTATAAATAAAACTGACTCCAGGAATTCTCAGCCAGTCAAATATTTACCTTTTTCGTAAGCGATTTTTGCCGCCATATGGTACTAGTAAGCCATGCATTTATGACCAATTTATCGCAGTGTTACTTTCGGCAAAATTATGTTCTGAAAAGCATGCTGCCCGTGACGACGAAACACTGACTTGAGAGCTCAAGGTTAAGTTACTTACTTTAGCCGTCTTTATTGTTTGCTAACTCACGTATCTACATTTGTGTCGTGCAATAAAAAGGTGTCTTGTCAACACCGGTTTACATATTCAACAGAACACGGGCAGCCTCATGAAATTAAAGGAATGAAATGTAAGAATGGCGCATTTAAAAGTCTTTTTGACTAATTACAGGCAACAGTTATTTCTGTTTTCTATTTTTTCTTGATTGCGTGACTTAATTAATCCCGTGAAACTCCAAGCTTTTACAGTTTCAAGTGAGTTACTTCTGAAACGCTTTCGCAGTCTTTTGTGTTCAAAGGGGTGGATGTCGCTTGATGGGATGTTAATGATCTTAGTTTAAAAATAAAACCTTTGACGACGTATTACTCTAAAAATTTGCACGAAAAGAACTTTCAAGATCACGCAACTTGAGTAAACATAAATTTATTGTACTATTTTGGTCGTGTCAAAAGTTAACATTTTTTTTTTCCTTTCATACCCAATTATAGTACTTCATGCGTTCCATACTTGAAAGCAAATGTTTCCATTTTCCGGTCTGGATAAGTAAGGCATACAACAATTTTTCTTTCGATCATTATTTTCCTCTAAATGTACCTTTGTCTCAGACAGTTCGTCTTCTTAGCATATTTACAACATTTGACGTAACCATCGTTTTGTTTTTACAGTCAAATCTTTCAGAGTTCAGATTTCAGTCTAAACTAGTCAAGTTATTGTGGCAGAGTTGTTAATCCGACTACAGCAGTTTAACGCTGTTTAGGACTCTAATGTTTTATTATGTCTCGAGCGAGATTTCATGTCGAGCACGAATCGCGAGTACTGATAAATCTCAAGTTAAATCAGTTTTCAAAGTTCCGTTGAGCAAAGAGTCGTAGTAAACAATCCATCAATTATTTCAGTGTTGGGAATCTCCGTCAGTGATTTTGCATTTCTTGGACGAGGTCGAGTGGTTTTTTCTCTCACAGGAGCTGGTGTCGAAGAGTGCCTTCTTTTTCCAATCATTTTACCAAATGGCGCCGAATCCTTCGCCACTTTACTCTCTGCAACTTTTGTTTCCTGTGCATCTTTCAACTGAGAATTCATCGACCGCAGGGTTACACAGTTCTTCGGCGAAAGCGACATGGCAAAAATACCTTGAGAAACTGTTATCAAGGCTACTTGTGTGCGAGACATTTCCGTCGACCCCGTTGACTTCATCTGTGTTTTCCAAATGAATTGAATTCGACTTCAGCTTCTTTCTTCAACTTCCGACTGCTTAAAACGATCACCAATGTATCTACAGAATGCCAGATTCCTGCTTTAGCAAAGCACTTTAACGCTTGCGGTTTTCCGCATCAGTGGTACATTTCAGCGAAACAGCTCTATTAACTGCGATGCAACAGTTTGCGTGTATCCGTTTAAATCTCTGTAAATCGTGTTAACTCATAAAAGCTCTTTTGTTCCGTTCTCAATGAGGAGCAATTATCAAGACATCAATCACAATTGCTGATTTCAAAAATAGTTCACAATTACCAGTATCCCTTGGACAGCATTGTGTCGGACGCTTCTAGAATGCCACTTGAACCAAAACACAGCCAGCACGCTATTGCACTTTTTTGGTCGAATTTCCGTGATTAGTCACCAGATGTCAAGTTAATACTATGATTTATTGCCGAGCATATCAACTGAGCTCATGGGTTTACAAGAGATTACGATCCTTTGCAGAACATATGATGAAGTTTTGAAAAACAAACCTGATGTTTTGTGAAGCTTATCAGACAATTTCCGGTCGCTTTCTTTTCTGATACAGTTCATTACATACACTTACATACATAATCCTATTCGTGCCGAAGCTAAAAGTGGCACATAAAGCCGTGCATACGGTGTACATATGGTGTACAACATACACCATTCCATAAAACAGAACTTGTAAAAAAAAAATAATAAAAAATAAGTGTATTAAAAAAACATACAAACAAACAAACCAACAACAACAACACACAAATACACATACTCCCATCTCTTCTCCTTCAGTATATACAAGAAAAAATCATAGACAGTTCTCTTTCGCAGGAATTGTTTGTAATTTCTCAATTTCTTGGTTGATTTTGAATTACATTCGGTGTTTTGAGCTTTCGTCTTGGATTGTGTGACCTAGGCCGTGAACTTAAGCTGCATACATGCATTAAGCTTTTATTACAACGCGACTAAGGAATGCAACTGTATTGCAGACAAAAGCCGTACGGAAAAATAAAACCAATAATATTAATAACAACTTTATTCATTCGTACATTTACAATTTTATAATAGTATTTATGAATAGAAGAGAAGAGGAAAAAAATGAACAATTTGAGTCTGGAGACTCATGTAATCCGAAAGTTTCTTGGTCTCCAGATTTGTCATGTTTATGGCGATATTTATGACTGAAAATTGAGAACTCTTAAGAGAATAGTATAATAGAAAGGAGATACATGTAATATTAATAGTTTTTGGACTGTTGTTCAGAGCGCGAATTAAAGTTTCAGTTCTTTAGAAAAGTAAAAAACGATCCTTTGCTGTGTCTACTTAGAAGCGCTGAGTTCTTTAAATAACATTACGTGATGATTAATTAGAACACTAAGGCACCTTGGGCGCTTATGCAATCCGCCAATAACATATAGCAGAAATTATCGCGTTTCACCCGTCAGCGCTCTGAGAAAAAAAAAAAAAAAAAAAAAAAGACAGAAAAATGAAATATTAGTGTAAAAAGGGGCGAAGAAAGGGGCAAACTTTGAAATTCCCGGCCACATAGGCTTTTTCGAAAATTTCCACAATACTGTGCAATGTACATGCAGGTTTAGCCTCAGATGGACTTAGTCTCTCTTTGTTCTTGAGGAATTTACGATACATGTAGCCGGCTTGTAAACGTTTACCGGTGCAGCTTGTTCTGCACCGGCAAGAGTAATACCTGAGCAAAACTCAGTGGCGGATTACCTTACGGCTACCATGTTGGTCCCCTCCGAGGGGCATCAATAGGGCGTCTCCATACAAAGGTCTATAAATTTGGGCGAAACACTTCTCCAAATAACGCGCGCGCGAATATAAAACCGCACAGACCTAAATCTTGGCGAGGTTGTTTATATATCAATCATCTTTCATATCCCACATATCCTTGACTGAATTTATTTAATGGTTACAATTCAGTTTATTTTTGATTGCGAGACAGTGCAAACAAGCAATTGAACTGAAAAAAAATTACGAGAGATAGTGCTTCTTAGAAACGGAAAAACATTTCAAGCCACGCCCACAAAACAGGATGTTGGTACCTCTTACGGGTTCTTTTCAAAATTTCCGACGAGCATCCCAGTCCTTTTTAAACTCGTGGATACGCGAAGCCTAGCAACGTGTTTGTTGTGGGGACTCCGATATGCAAATGTGTTACTCAGTCACTCACTCACTCACTCAGGTGTAGACACTGTTCGTAATTAGTCGGCCCGAACAAGAGCGCCCGAGCCCGACGCCATGTTGGAATAGTAACCGTGCAGCTGCACGTTTACTATTCCAAGTGTGCATCTTGCCAGCCCGAATTTGATGATTTTGTAGCTTTTACACGACAATAATATTAAATGTTTCGCTAAAGTGAAGTGGAGTTGACTTCAAATGTTGGAATTAGTACTATGGCCAACTTGAAGGCTGAATTCCAGAAACATCTGAATCGTCCAGGCGTAAAAAAATTACCCGGATATGAGCATTTGTTTGCTGAAAAGTGACCTGAAAATGAGTAAATCTCATGCTAATGTAGTAAGCTTTCATGAGAATGTGTCTTACCGGTCGACCTTAATGAACTTATATGAGCGAAACGAACTATTTTTATTGAACGAAACAGCCATTGAAAACAGTGTAAACATCGGCACCGTTATATAATATTGTAATTTCATTTATATAATTTAGTAACATCTAAACCTGAGGCCAGCCGAAATATTGTTTTAAATATACGAAGCTGTGTCAGCCTTGCAGTAGTCGTTGACTTATTATCGTTTTACTGTGTGTGTGTGTGTGTGGGGGGGGGGGGGGGGGGGGCTTTTTGTTGGCAGGAGTGTCCTCTGACTGTGACCCAAGAACCCTTAACCTTTACCACTCCATGTTCAGCTGCAATTTTGCCACCCTAGCTATTCTGGACGTATGTCTTTGTAATGTGTGTGCAACAAAAGCCTACACTTTGTGAGATAAGTGTGACCTTGCATGGTACAAACCTGGCCTGTTTTAACGGCATTTAATAATACACCAATAATTGCAAGTCCGCCAACATATTTCATCTCTAGATTACTTAATCCACGAGTTTGGCCATAGGTCTCCTTTGATTTATATGGGAGTCCCCCTGGAGTGCTGTGATGACTGTTCCCTTGACTGGGATGGTCTCAATTAAGACATGAGTATGGCTGCCGC
This sequence comes from Orbicella faveolata, assembly GCF_042242905.1. Classification (NCBI taxonomy): domain Eukaryota; kingdom Metazoa; phylum Cnidaria; class Anthozoa; order Scleractinia; family Merulinidae; genus Orbicella; species Orbicella faveolata. The sequence goes on from NW_028301541.1 coordinate 14,278,118, forward strand.
TTGTGGCGAAATGTCGAGTCCTTCAAATGATTCCCGTACACACTAAAAGCTGCTAATCGCATTTTAAACTGGAGTCTGCGTTCTGAAAAATGCTTTTCTTTATTAAGAATATAACACAAACAAGCTACGAACAATGCACAACGGTTTATGCTTGTTTTTGTTTCCACATGTACTCCTGCCTTTGAAACCCTGAAAACCAAGAGGTTATTCTCTTGTGGAAACCAAGTTTCCCAGCAACTTTCTTGATTTCCTGTAGATCCTTTATGAATCGCCTCTCTGATCCGATTTGTTTTCCTTGATAACTTCCTTTAGCATTTTTTGGTTTAAGTTTTACAAATAGACCTTTTTTTATCGATACGGCGACCATTTTGAATCCCATTGTTTCCAATAGCTATTATGGGATGCTTGGGGGGCAAATACATACTCATTAGTCCCTTGAGCATTTCATTATGTCTCTCAAACCATTAAATACCAAAATGGCCGCCGTATCGGTAAAAAGGTCTACTTCGTCACTACTAGCTGTCATTTTTGGCTAACGCTCAAAATGTCAACACAAGCGCAGATTAAAAATTGGCCCCCTTCAAACATTCAGGATGGCGGACGTGACCAGTCCCCGCGATATTTAAAAGGTCTATTCCGTGGAAGTCTATGGGGATTGAGACGAATGAATGAAATGAATATTCCCACAAATATACTCAGGTTTATTTGCAATTATTTTATCTAAATATTATTAGAGTAGTAATAGACGGTAGCAGATTTACAGAAATTTTACTAAAATCAATAGTTATCCGTATAGTTTACTAGTTGCTAAGTTCTGTTAGTCAATGTATACTTCAAGCTTAATTTCTTTGAATCAACATTTTTTTAGAAACGGATTTCCCTAAAAAAGTTAACGTTAAAAAGCAACGACGTTTCGGCCGTTCGACCGTCATTTTCAAGTTGAAAAGTAACATTTTTGCATGCGCCCAAATATACATAGAAACAATACAAGAAATAATTAAGTAAATAGCTTCGCGCTGATCGAGCCACTCTGTTTGTTCAATTTTGGTTGAAGTTTACGAATAAAAAGCATTTCAAAAACCAAGTCAGAAGATCAAAGGACAATTCAAACCAAAGGAACATAAACCTCCAATTGTGAATCAACAAAACGTTGTTTATTACCATAGAATTCCTAAAGTAACGGCCCCCCGGAAAGTAACGGCTTCCCGAAAGTAACGGCCCCCCCGAAAGTAACGATCCCCCCGAAAGTAGCGGCCCTTTCAAAAATGACAACTCAAAAACAATAAAATCTGTTGTATTTAATGTAACGCCTGTTTCAAACAGTACGGTAAGTGCTTAGAAATACAACGTGGCAGTGAACTGAATAATTTCTATTTTATTCATAGCAAATACCAATCAGTGGTCTCTTGTGTGTATTTTCAAAATCGATTCAAAAGCATTGCATAAAATAACTACCGGTGATACGGTACCGTACTAGGGCCGTACAGATTTAAAGAAGACATTGAAAGAAAAACTCTCTGCTCTCAAGCGAAATGCGGATGGAACAGCCTGAGTGCGGGACTGATCAAAGGACTGAAACATTTGAACAGTAAATATTTGTGATTTAATTTCATACTTACATATAAGGGCTGCATGTGCCAGATACGGTATGATCAGAGTCAAATAATACAGTATTTAGTTCTCGTATAATATGAACGCTTCTTTTCATTGTATTGTACACACTTTTGGCGCCTTTTTTTTGTTACAGTATGCTTTGGTAATAAATACGTAACGCCTGATCGCAGGTTAATACGTAACCTGAATGACCTTTTCATACGTATCATGTAACGTGTCTTTGTGTAAAATGACTGCCCAATTACAAACGTTTTTTAACCATCCGAAAGTAACGCCTACCTGAAAGTAGCGGCTCCTTGGGCCTGCTAAATCCGAAAGTAACGGGGGCCGTTACTTTCGGAATTCTACGGTATTACAAGTGTGGTCTGTGCGAGGCAGACTATCTCGGTTTCACGAGTCGACGCCTACATCAACATGTGGAGGAACATAAGCGATCAACAATCGACAACCACGTAAAGGATGAGCACGGAAAGGATCCAGAGACCATTGGAAGCAATTTCAGGATTTTAAAAAAAATGTCAGAGTAAACTCGACTGTTTGAGTTTTGAAATGCTTTTTATTGGTAAACTTCAACCAAAATTGAACAGAGTGACTCGATCCGCGCGAAGCTATTTACTTAATTAATTATTTCTTGCGTTGTTGCTACGTAAATATTTGCTGCGGAGCGAGCGTAGCGAGCGAGCAGCAACATAATCAGGATTTAAGAAGAATATATAGAAGGGGTACGAATTCTCGAACTCATCACTTTTTACCAGAATGCATTGCAGTTAACCAGACTGCACTGCGCCACTTTTACTGGAGTGCATTGCGTCACGAACAACACGAGGATGTCATACTCGTCGAGCCGTCGTCCTTTTTCGCGTGGATTCCACTGAGAAAGTTTGCTCTGATTTACCTGTAAAGCGATGTGAAGGAGATCGTGCTTGACTTTCACAACTCTTGCTATGCAGTATGTGAAAGTTTGTAAATCTGGACGATCAATTGTGACATCTTAATCTTAGTATGTCATTTCTTAGCAGTCTCGCCTCCTTCGCCGAATTCTTAAATGAAGAGAAATCGTCGTTACTAAAGCCTGTAGAATAATTAAAACAAACGAAAACCGTGGAACACGCTGGTTTCATAAATGCTGCAATCTATTCCTTTTCATCGAAACATGAATTTAAGTAGACTACGAGTAGTCCCTCTTTCGCTCAGTCCGTCGTGCGTGACGCGAAAGAAATTCGCGAGAAAAAAATGGCCGCGCGAAATCCTGGGGGCTAGGAGCGCGCGAAAGGAGGGACTACCGCCTAAGCCCAAGAGTTTGCCCCTTCACGGCCGAGTGATTTTTCGGTGTAGGATTTCTCATCTTGACGTCCTCTTATTATCGCCTGTTATCAGTAGCCCCGGGAGATTAAAATTGCTCTACTCTACTCTTCAAGTGGCCAGGCAAAAACATATGCCGTGAGAAGTATATCTTCGTTCAGTGTTCGTTCAGCGAAACTGTCAAAGAAGTTTTAAAAAGAAGACGGCGAATGAGGCCTCTTGTAACGATTTTCGCTGCGTCTAAAAGTTATTGCGAAAATTTCAACAGAGTTTCAACCGAACATTTACATTATACATTATACATTATACATAGGAGATCATCCAACTGCGGTGAAATGTTTGCCGATAGCAGCGGAAAATTTCAGGTGAATGTCCGGTGTCAAGTGAGAGTCCGGTTCAATCTTTCAAATGGACGGCAGAAAGGCCAAGCTCAGTGAATTTATATTCGCTGACTTAGACGATGCTGTTGAGCGGCGAAATCACTAACACGCTCGCAGTCGGGGTGGAGGCAGAAAGCTTTGCCAAACAAAACACTGGATAAATTTAAATCTTTCCAAAGCGCCTGTTGGCAGATTCGCAAGAACATTACGGCTTGCGAAGCGCGATTCCAACGCTTCGATTTGCTCCGGTTCCAAAACATTCCTGCAAGACGTCACAGGTATCTCGAATGTTGACAACACGTTGTCAACGCTCCTAACATAAGCCAATCATATTTTTGCGTTGTGAGAGCAACGCATAATTCAAACTCTTGGGCTTAGGCGGTAGTCCCTCCTTTCGCGTGCTCCTCGCCTCCAGGATTTTGCGCGGCCATTTTTTTCTCGCGGTTGTCTTTCGCGTCACGCACGACGGACTAAGCGAAAGAGGGACTACTCGTAGTCTAGAATTTAAGCTAAAGCTTGAGCATTTTCACACATCGCGGTGGACACGTTCTCGACACAGTCTGCGTGTTCTTCTGTCGAGTTCTAGAGATATTTAATGCGTGCCAGTACAGAATTTATAAGTTAGATTTCTGCTCCTACAATTTCCACATCTTTCGATTTTCGCGATCTGGTAAAGGAGAGGCTGATGTGTATCGTTTTATGTCCAAACATACTTCAGATCACAATGTGCTTTTTTGTCTCGATCCTTTGTCACACCTCGCCATCGATGCGTCATCATGCATGAAGTTGATGCATACAACGACAGATTTTAAGTGACACCACGATTTGACACTACTTTGAGAAATAACAGTTAATGAAGTCTTGGAACACGCAGATAAATGAATCACGGCGTTAAATATGTCACTATCAACAGAATGTGCCGCAGCATTACTATCTTTTAGATACCCTAGTTTAGAGTTTTAGTCAGTGTCTCATTAGCATTCTTATAATCGATTGTATATATTTGGGCGCATGCAAAAATGTTACTTTTCAACTTGAAAATGACGGTTGAACGGTCGAGACGTCGTTTCCTTTTAACGTTAATTTCTTTGCTTCAAAAATGACAACAAAAGCACAAAGCAGTCTTTAGACTGCAGTCTGCATTTGGTACATTTTGAATTTTAGTTGTTGAAAAGGCTAGCGGATCACGTGCTCAATCTCACGTGATCCTGTAGTATCAATTGGTGACGTGGAGTTTATGCATATTTGTATTCACATGCAAGTTGTGCGTAAGGGTTTTATCAAAAGTGATAATTAAGCGTGGGTCACTATCAACACCAAGACAGTACAGCAGCACAGTGTAGAAAATCAACTTTGTCAGGTAGGTCATGGTTAGTTTTGTTGGCGGTCAGTATGACATTGAGCGGTGCTCGCAGTGTCGAACCTCACGTCGTTAATGATTGTCTTCCCGCTGTCTTCTGACCATTTTCCTTTTCTGTTCGGACATTCGTGGCAATCCGAATTGCACACTCCTTAGTTGTTCTTGGTAGATAATAGCTAAGAGAGAGAAGTTCTTGAAATACGCCTGATGCAAAGTAAGATAAAGACGTTTGTCTGGACTCCCGTAATCGAATTTCATTCGTGGAATTGATTTATGTCCGCTCAAAGAATCAGATTACCAAACAGAGTAAGCAATGTTCCCCGTTTGCGCGCACAAGAAGGAACTTTCGCGGGTGTAAAACTTGCTATACCAGTTTTAAATCGTTTCTTTGCTTTGAAATTGCCAGTGATAAGATTGTCTTATTTTATATCTTGATGATCCATCGTGTGTTTATCTTAGACATGACACTGAGAATACGATCCAGCCATTTGCTAGACCAGGCTATCAGGTTCCGATATTAATTCAGGGCCGAGTTAGACGGCTTATTACCGTTGTTAGGCAGTCATATACAGCTCTCCTCGTCGATCATTCAAGGCTAACTGGTCCTAAAGCCGATGTCACAAGCCGCGATTTAAAAAACAATTTCCATTGCTTCTAACACAACCTTTCGCGGAAAGGTAATTCCTTGTAACTGTAACATGGACCGGTCGACGGTTTTCTGCGACGATTTTTCACGAGAGCTTTGTAGACTAGAAACAGCAGCTCAAACTGGAAAAAAATCAACCACAGCGAGTCAGTGGGGATGAAACAAAGCAAGCAAACAAACAACTCAGTGTTAAAACTAAGAAATTTGCGCTGCTTAGCTGTGCGTGACAAACATAAATTGCACGTCATACTATTTATACGATGCAATTCGTAACGAACTGAACGAAGCCGGCTTTTTTGCCAGAATTGCCATAACCAACTGCTTTTTTTGTCTGAATTGACTAATAAAATACATTTAGGAATAGTTTTTGATAAAAACCTCAACCCTTGCCCCGAAAATTTGCGATTTGTCAAAGATTCGACGTTGTTTACAGCTTGTGATCCTTTTTTTCTTTTTATCCTGCGGACATATATAATAACTTGCAAAATCGACATTTTTGACATGTTTGTCTGTTTTCGACACCGCAAATGACCAAGATATTCAAACTTCAGAAAGAATACAAAATAATTATAGTCAAATTCAATTTACGTTTTTAAAATTATGCCAACATTTACACTACAGGCTTTATGCAAACAATACTCGAAGGTGATTATATTCAAACATAAGTGTGACCTTTGTCTACGGGATGCAAGACAGCCTTGATTAATAATTACCTAAATAATTTGATTTTTACTTAATAATTCTCTTGTATTGAAACTTGCACTACTTAAAATGTAGTTGAATGAAGATACTCCAGCACGATTAACAGGTAAACGGAAGTTATACAAAGAACTACAGAATTTTATCTTACTTACTTGCTAACATGAAATTGTATACTATTAACATTGACGATTGAGAAAAGGTTAATCAGATACATATAATTATGCATTTGAAGTGTCTGCAGACAGCTACCAGGGTGGGAGTCAAAGTCAAGCCTTGCAACAGCAACTGTTTCAAATACTCTCTTTTCGTTCGAATCGTCCCCGAGTGGAACGATGTACCTGTAAATGTTGTAGAGGCCAGTAACCGGAATCTGTTTGAGAAAGTTCTGAAATCGTTTTTACCTATTTCATAATCTAAAATTTTAGATTTTTAGTATTTATTCGTATTTGCAATGGAAACTTTAGCATCAGCTTTTTAATACATATTATATTATAGGGGTTTTCTTAAGATAGAGTCCAGTCCTCTTTAAACTCCCTTTCAGGGTGTTTTTTTGTATCTTATATTAGTTTTTAGTTGTAATGTCTTACATGTATGCAGGGAGAGGAAGGGAAACTAAAGCGAATTTAAATATATCGGCCGATGTTGCTTGAGCGGGAGCAATGCTAAAATGTGATCTATCACTGTAATTAAGGAGTAGAATATCTCACTTGCCACCGTACGTTAAGTATTATGTTAAGTATTAGTACCATATAGAGTAGTGATGTCGCAAGTATTACGAAGTTGATGCAACAAAACTCGTGCTCAAAAATATTACTTGCTCGCTGTACAAATCCTACAGCTCACATCAGAGCCACAGTTTATAATTTTGAACTGCATCAGTCTGATAGACAGATGGATACCCTAAATTGCGACATTTGCCTGATGGAAAAGAAAAAAACAATCTGACATTCCGTACAGAAAAAAAAAGGAAGATATTAATTACAGTTCGCACAAAAGCAGTTGTTACTATTTGCGGTCGGTTAGAAGCAAATAAAATATCTTAACAAGATGGTACTCCATTTATGTCTCACGTGGGTTTTTTTGTTAATGCTACGTGATCTTCGAAACCAAAATTATATTATATTCCAACACAGATTTATAGGCGTTTATATGTCCGCAGTGCGTACATAAGTGGTTTACCAGTTATTTTGTAATTACAGTAAGTTATGCCCCATGCCATTTTTCCGTCTTTGGTAAACTGCACCATAGTGATAACCATTAAAAAGACATGGCTTTTCAAGACTTGAATTTTCCTCCTCGCTAAAGTACATTTTCGATAATAATGTGTACAAATTAAAATGGTGGCGGCACCAGCAGTAGTGTCTTCTGTTCAAAATTAAAATAACTGAGTTTCCTGTGAAGCAAATCCTCAATTTTATGATAATTATAATGATAATAATAATAATAATAGTGATAATGACAATGACAATGACAATGACGATGATGACAATGACAACGACAATGACAATGACAATGACAATGACAATGACAATGATAATGATAATGATAATGGTAATGATAATAATAATCAACTTTATTTATTGAGGGTAGCACACAACAGTAATGACTGGAAAACCAGTGGCTCTCGTATAAATAATTACAGAATAAAAAAGATGTCGTGTTAAAAATTAAAAATATAGAAACTGATTCTCAAATATGCAGCGATTATATATCACAAAAAAAATGAGATATAAGATACACTAAAATATTAAAAAGCGAAGCAATGGATCTAGTCTAACAATTAAAACAAGAAACTTTAAAAGTTTACATGATAAAATGGTGTAATTCCTTATAACTGTCCCTAAATGTTTAAGAATGGATTTTTTGAAGCTGTTAAGGTTAGGTTGGTTTTTGATATGGGCAGGCATCATGTTCCAGAGAGGCGGCTAGTCGATACTGACAAAGACCTTCCACCCTCACTCTCCCGTTTGAATCGGGGGCAGACAAGGTATAATTGACCATGTCTGCTCGTTCTTCCGTTGACGTCTGCATTCCTTGCCACTGACGTTTGATGTGCCTGTGATACGCTGTAGTATAACTGTACATGTCTCTTGAGAGATTCACGTTATTTTATATTTGACAAGAGAGGCTGGGTGTCTAGGTGTAAATATTTCTTGCCGATCAGAAACTCGTCCCTGCGAAGTTTTGACTTTTATCCTTCTCTTCTCATAAAATGATTCGTTGCGTTACTTTTAAGAAGAAAAATAGCAAAATAACACTCGATGGACTTCAAGAAAGGCTTGCTTTAGATGTCAAAACATGTGAAATAAAGTTAATGCAAGAGAAGCAAGAGAATACATTTGCAAATCGTTAGTTTCAGTGCCCAAAGTAAACTTTGAAGTCATGATTGATCATCGCAGTTATACCCACAGCTCAAGGAGCTCAGTCACGGTTTGCACATTTTGAAAAGTTTAGCCTAAATTTTTCAAATTCGTCGTATGCAATCCGTGTCAATCTTCGCCATCCTTGACCATCTTTGTTCCTTTATGGTTTATTATTATCTCTTTGATGTTTTTCTTTCTTAGTAAACTATTGTTTTCAGGTTTCCTTCCATTTAAAGGAGATTTTGTAAGTGGCCAAAACAAAAGAAGACAAAACACCGTGACTGAGCTTCTTTAAGCAGTTGTGAAATTAAAGCCTGAAAAAAATTCAGGCTTGAATGGGATCCCGATCAAGCCTTCTTAATTTGTGTAATATAACTGCAACGATCAATCATGTCTTCATATCTTTCTCTGTAGTTCAAATATATGATTTTTCATATGTTCACCTGTAAAGTGAAATTTCGTAATGATTACATTAAATGTGCTCGTCGCGTGACTCTCTAGAGTGACAGTCGTAACGCGATATGCATTACAATCTATTCCAGGTCAAAGTCCATCTATGACCTCTTTATCAGACCTTATTTCCTTTGCTGCAAACGGTTGTCTATGAAATAAATCCCTGCGTGATCATCAAATGTACGTTTTTGTCCATATTTGGTATTAGCCTTCCTCGATGTGCAGGTACATTTTGTTTTGCGACACACACGAAGATCATTTCAATATTGACTTTACTCACGAGTCCATTCAGCAATAGACTTTTGTTTCACCAAATTGTACACTTCTGCCGTGCCGAACTGGGGATGAGCCGCTGGGACCCTGGAACTCTTAGCCCATCCCAGAGCTAGTTCAGCTTAATTTTGCTACCCTATACTAGAGTATACTCCCCAAATCCCCACACCTATCGACACTATTGAGGCTGATTTGGTAAATTTAAACTTGCCGATTTGATTTTTTATATTTTTGAGTGGCAATTCCTGCTTTCCTTAGTCTAGATAAAATCTTCAACCAACTGGTCAGTTTTGTGAAAAATGATACCCTATTCTAGACCCAAAAGCTCTGATTTATATACCCTATCCTAGAGTAAACTGTTTGAAAACCATACCCTTCACAGCGGCACATACCTATATAGCCCATATATGGTAGTGCCCCCCCCCCCCGGAGATTTCGTTCCCTCGGGGAGTTAGGAGGAGAATTGTTACGAGGCCTCAGTAAACCCTGGATTTGATTCGCCTCTGCCACGACGTCTGAATCAGAGTTGATTTCCTGCCGTGCTACAGTCGAACCAAATCGCAATTTTGTTCGGCACGGCAGAAGCACGACGTCTGAACTGAGCCTAAGCGGCTTCAGGGTCTGAGAGTTTTTAAAGCTAAAGCGAGACTATGCAAGACATGTTGTCTCGAGGATAAACAAAGGTTTTCAGACGGCTTTTCCTAAAAAAAAAATAATAATAGCAAAAAAATAATAATCCCTTGGCTTAAAGCCGTGGTTCTTGTCACATTGCCTTTTCACATTGAGCGCATGGCCTTAAGTGCGGGAAAACGTGTTTTGGCCGCGCTCCAAGTTTGAGAAAATGGCGGGAATTTCGTCGACTCGAGTAAACAAAAACGATTACGAACTTTACATACTTTCCCAATTTTCTCGGTAAGAAGCAACATTTTTTCGTCACTAATATGGAAAGCTGGTGTAATGTTTTTGTGGGAAATTAACCTTTTTTCGGACAAAATTAACATTAAGAAGGTTTCCGAACCCTTTATTTCCCCGTGGCATACAAGAAATTTTGATACGAAGACACGATTTTCCCACACATCCTAAGATTCGCATATTGCATCCATATAAGCACACCACTTAATGTATAAGCAGGAGAGCCTCACAGTCGGCAGGGGAAGCCTTGTTTTCCTAACAGTGAAATGCTGCAAAAATCATGCTAGCCCAAGAAGAAATACATCAACTGATCGGCATCCTCTTGGTCCTTATTACAGTCCTCAATCCTCTTCGCCATTGCTGCAGGCATTGCCTGGGCCATATGCATAAGTAGGGATACACAGAAAGCTGCGCAGTACGTTTTTCCACTCTGAATGCATGCCGCCTAACGAAATTACGAGTCCCCATTCCATGCACTTACGGACATGGCGTGCTACGTCAATGCCGTAGACCTACGCGGTCAAAGCGCCAAACAAGATGAGGCCTTGAACTTAGTGTCCTTATATAGTAAGCCACACAACTAGAGTCGGCGACAGGCAATTAGATTGGATTTAGTTAGAAGGATAGCCTGCTTGGCTTAGCTTGAGAGAATACTGGTTGAGGCTTTTCTGTTTTCTTTCTTTTTCTTCAAAGTAAATTAACCTTCTGAGAGAAGTAGTCTGAAAAGAAAAATGTTTGCCATGTGCTGTAAAAACAATTCACTAGCTGGATTCAAAACGTTCAAGTGTATTTCGCTTTGCTGTGAAGTTTGCACTGGTATTAATGCAAATACGTGCCCAAAAGATTTGCTACCGCACAGCCCATGATGAAATTATCACAGTTGATTTGTAGGGGTGAATCGCGTCTAGAGCCAAATTAAAAAAAAAAAAAAAAAAAGATCTGTAAGACAGATTTTAAGCTATTTTTGATTTCACATTTTTAGTTTACGATAAATCTGTCTTACAGATTTTTATTTTACTTTCCATGAATGTTAAATAAGAGCCAATTTCTAATTCCTGAAATTTTGAGGTGGGGTGATAAGGGCAGATTTTGAGAAAAAACGTGGATAAACCTTCTAGTGCTCAGTCTCTTCTTATGTACTCGGTCGTTCATTTTGGACATTTGTTGACGTTTAAATTGTTCAAGTTTCACATAGTATGGTAAAAGACTTCAGCAAACAGTAAAAAGACAAAGGAAAAACATCTTGGAACATTTGTCAAAATAGTTAGAAGTTGGGCTGTTATAATCCATCAAAACTACAGTAAGCGAACTTAACTAGGTTAGCAGAACTTATGAGTATGATCCGCAGCCCAGTAATAACAGACATGCCTTGTAGTTTAAGGAGGGGGGGGGGGGGGGGTAGGGAGTGGGTGGAGCTTCTTAACTACAGATTTAGAGCTGCTGCTAAGGGATTGCTTTAGGCGATATTTACAGGGATGCTATTTTAGAGTGTTTTGCAGTGCTAAATGGTGAATTTTATATCAAGGAACGTTTATTTTAAAAGAAATATGATTTCGCGTGCGTAACTAGTGCCAGTCCCCAATCTCTAAAACTTGGAAGAAAAGAGGAAGAGTTCCGATTTTTCTTGTGAATCAGAAATAACTTAGCCTTCTTTAAAACCGTACGCGTATGGAATTACTGTTTACACCTAAAAGAGGAAAGCTACTGTAGAAAGTCTGTTAACACTGATGCTTATTTTCTCGATCTCATAACTTTTATGATAATGCGATTTCATAAAAACCCATACGTAGCATTAAATTTTCGGATTTAGATGGCTTTTAAGTTTTAGGGTTTTTTTCTACTCTAGTCACATGACTGGTCAAATACGGCCGTGAGTTGAAACTTTTGTAGGAGTCTTCAATGGAATTAGCCTGTGCAAAAAGGTTTATTATTAAGAGGTCTGGTTTTCAACATATGACAGTTAGAAACCTTCAATAGCAACAAATTCATGACGAATTGGTAATTAAGAAGGACCCCCTTAAAGATCAGCATTTGTTTCCAAAACATTGACAATCGTCTCACCTTATCTTCTCATAGTCTTTCAAAAGGTGGAACACAAAGTCACAGTTCCCAAAATTTGATCACATTACCATTGGCTCCCAGTAAAATTTAGAGTTCACTTCAAGTTGCGTCTTCTTGTCTATAAGGCTCTGAACGACAAAGCACCAGAATACATAAAAGATCTAAATTACAAGCCTTGAGATTTCGCTTTCGGTTCCCGTGATCATTCAGGCTCTTCTATCTGTGCCAAGGGTGAAGTGGTTCCAGTCCACTCTTCCCTTAACAAGTCCCAACCTGGACATTAAAAAACAACAACAACAACAACAACAACAACAACAACAACAAACAACAAAACAAAACAAAACAAAACGAAAAACAAAACAAAAAAGGGATTGAAGAGATATTTCATAATTTCTTAGCTTCAATAGCTATAAGTCTAACTCGCCGTTTTTATTCTATTGGTACATTTTTTGGCATTCTTGATCTACATAGCAGTAGGTTGTGGTGACAATTATCTTTACGTGCACGATATGTCGGACGTAACCGCAATTTGTAAAATCACAGAAAGGAAAAAAAAAAAGGCTTCCCACTGGAATCAGCGATCCTTCTTCGGCCGAAATTTTAAAAGTGCATTCATCTTTGAATAAATGCTTCAATCCCCTCCCCTCCGTTTGTTTGTTTGTTTTTGCGGGGGGAAGGGGAGGGAGTGGAGTTGCGATAACTGAGAGAACTATGATCGAGTTGATTGTGTTGGGAGTGTTCATCACACGTCCTTTGTTTTTTACTAGGAAACTATCAGAGTAGAGCCCATCTCGTCAAGACTTGGAAAGCTTGATACACAGAACTAGCTAAGCCTAAAAAAGAACCCTCCCGATTATTATAGCGGAGCTCCGGCGGCCCTAAGGGCCGCCAAGCGGAGCCCCATACTCATATGGGAAAGACAAGGAAACCCATGAATGGATTTTCTCGACAGGTCTCAAAAACCGCTGATTGGCTGGGGACTTTTTTTAAGGACGCGTGCGCAGAACGTTGACCGCTGACTTACTGCGGGGATTGGAAGCGCGATCGAGTGACCATTGAACGGTAGTTTGTGTGAACTGCGCTTGATTGTGCTCTTTTCACCACAAGTTGGTGCTTTTTCCTTGGCCAGTTTGTCAGTATACTTGCACTTTTATCAATGGTTATTTATGAAGAAAGACTGGGTTGTCGAGGATGAGCATAAAATCAATGGACTGCAGTTGATGTTTGCCGACAACGACGATGTTAGCCTGCGCTTAGAGGAGCACAGCAAATTCGGCGCGAAATTCTGCTACATCCTTGCATTGGTTTCTGTTTGGGATTTGTATATAATGGAAGGATCTCTGGTGGATTCGTTTCCTTTTAAATTCTACCCTGGTCCCAGAGGTTTTTCTTCATTTTTCTTTTCGCGAAGCGGCGAGAAAGAAAAACCTCGTTTTTCTTTCTCGCCGCTTCGCGACTCGTGTTTTCACCACTTCGCGGCTCTCTCGTAGCTCTCTCGTGCGGAGAAAAATCAAGAAAAATCTCTGGGACCAGGGTATGTAAATTCAGAAGCGCTCCGCAAATTTTGCTTACTTTGATGTCATCAACCTTTTTCCTGTAATCGATCGTCGAACTTGTCATCCCCTCGATTCTCTGACTCTCTATTTGAGCTTTCTTCTGGTTCATCGTCGTCTTCATCTCCACTGTTTTTGTTTTCTTCAAGCTGAGCTGTCATTCGCATACACCTCAGCTCATACAGTAAAAGTCAAGAATAAGAAATTGGTAAGCAGAATTCTGTATACATATAGTTAAGAAGGTCATTAATAACTTACATTGTACAACTTTCAAAAATAATAGTTCATTATATTATGTCCCCTTCACAATACATGTTTGTGATGTTTCCACCTCCCAATAAAATTCCATACCAGTGGCCATAGCACCTGACCATGCAATGTCTTCATTACTTAAGAATTCGAAAACGGAAAAAACCAGGAGATTATTAACCATAATTATTTTACCACAGGTTGAATGATTCTGTTACAGTTTTGAGGCAATTTATTGCTTCTAAAGCCTCCTCTTTTGAAAATTTGATTTTCCTACACAGTTACAAAACTAGCTACCTTCTAAAATTAGAGTGAAGGATTTCAATCTTTTTCCCTGTGAAAACTTCAAGGTGGTTCTGAAAATTATGTGCCATACCTTAGCAGCACAAACCATTTCATGTCCTATGTCTTGCTAAATTCTTAAAGCACACTGCATTTTTTACAAACATAGATTACTTTCATTCCTTAAAACTTTTTTCAGCATTTGACCAGTTGAACTCTTTGAATAGCAGAGGGAGATGTTGAAGGAAGTTTTGGCAGTGATAATTTCCTCTTTCAACGGATACAACACCAAGGAGATGTTGAACGTCAATAGCCCCTTGCCAAGGGCGGACTGTGCCACCGTCCATGGTCACGTGAACATTGCGGTGACTCTTAGTGATATCATCTCCCAAATCAACTACTTCCATTTTGTTGTGACTTTGTACATCCACAACTGCAGTGCACATATGCCAAGTGGTACTTGCTACGGAACTTGTGGACCAGATAGTGCTTGGCATGCAAAAAAATGTCTTCCTTGATGAAGAGCGTGAACTTTCTATTCTGCAAATTTTGGGTGAAACACTGTACATTTCTGCTCTCGGAGTATACAGTAACACTGAAACTTCTATCATAACTCTTATTGGTATTACCTCCTTGTATTAACGCAAAGTAGACTCATCTTCTGTCTACGATCATTGATTGGACAATAATTTTGTTATGATCCACAACAAATTTTTCTGTTTTCTAAGTTGGGCACAGAGTGGAAATACCAAAAAATTGCTGGCTCAGACTAACTAATTTAATTCCAGTTGATGATTATTAGCAACATGTGATCTCACGTTTATTGCGTCCCTTATTAAACAAATTTTGTTTTTGTACTCCTGTCTTCTTGTCTGTCGACCAAGGTCTTTTCATAGTTAAGTAATGGCTGTGGGTGGCGGCTGAACCCAAGAACCATGTACACATCAGTGAACTGTGACTGGCTCCTTTCATTTTGAGATTTGAGCCATTTGCCCTCTGGATTGGAGAGTTTTTCTAGCAGGCACACAAACACAAAAAGATGTTATGCCAGATGTCCCTGATAAAATGCAAAGTCAACATTTTGTCTCTGAACTACTGTAGATACATGTATTTTGCAAGTGACCAAACAGTCCAGCAGAATGCTGATCACAGAAAGCTTCCATTTCAGTCAGATCATAGAGGTGTTTACCACCCTTGTGTATAGTGCTTGGTCAGTGCTCTGTGAAACTGCTGAACATGTTTGCCAAATTCTGGTTCTGCTACAAATGTTCACAACATTTTAAAGGAGCTCAGTCACGGTTTGCACATATTAAAAAATTTAGCCTCAATTTTTCAAATTCGTTGTTTGTAATCCATGTTAATCTGCTCCATCCTTAGCCATCCTTGTTCCTTTATGGTCTATCATTGTCTTTGGTGTTTTTCTATCTTATTAAACTGTTATTTTCAGGTTTCTTACCATTTAAAGGTAATTTTGTATGTGGCCAAAATAACTCAAAATACTGTGACTGAGCTCCTTTAATTTCTACCTGTATTAACAGTTGAGTACAGTCAAGGATAATATTATTTTGATACCTTCATTAAACATGGGTTAGCACTTCAGCCCTTTTGTTGTTTATTAGCACTGATACATGCTCAAATATAGTTAAAATTTGTAATGAGCCTTGACTACAGAGTGATGGTTGACTCTAGGGGGAAAGGTTTATAATGATCCCATTCTCAAACTGCAGCTTCTTTTGGATTCTGCAAAAACTGACTTATTTGTCTGTTTTCAATTTCAAATAAGAAATTAAATTAACATGTTTGGTCACAATTTTTTTTTTCACTTGAATGGAATGGTTGGGGTGGAGACTGGTGATGCACAACTTGCCAGTCAAAATAGGGTTATAGTTACTTTGTGTTTTCTCCAGTAACTTTGCACTGACTTGTTCAAGGTCCTCAACTACATTGTGTATGCTTTCATGTTGTAATCTGGCGACATTTAAGTTAGCATTCTGCTGAATGATTTAAAAGGTCTGATGTAATTATTTTGATGCTATACCTGTATACCTGTGGGGAAACAAGATTTGATAATGATTGGTATTTTTTCTTACAGACATTTTCATTGAATGATACATTTTTTTCTGACATTCAGATTCATGAAGTAATTTTTTTTTTCACTTTAAATCCTAAATATTGTTTTTTGGGTTTTATATTCCAGCAATACTTGGATCACACATTGACCCAGGAGTGCTTTATAAATCTGACTCTCTGTTTTTATTAAAAATCAATAAGTTGAGTCTTTTAGGTTGAGTTGTGTTAACTAGTAAAGCATTTTCTGTATGTTAAACGTTTGGTACTGATGCTGGAAAGCCCTTTTTAGGGATGCTCCGTAAAGTAAACGCAGGTATTGTATGGTGCAAGATAATTTTTCTTTATTGCTTCAAAAACAAAAGAAACCATTACAATGCCCTGATCAGAAGCCAGTGAAGTGCTTATGCTACCAACCTTGCATCCTACTACAGTGTACGATTATTTTTAATTCTGAGAAGTAAGCTTGAATATAAGCTTATGTACCTACCTATTTCGGCGAAATATAATGTTTGCTGCAAACTATTCGCTCCTGTGCGTCTGCTTGAATTAACTTAAGCTTAAGTGTTTGTTGCAAATGCTCGGGTTTAAAGAAAGCTAAATCGCTGTGGTCCAGGCTCTCGAACACTGTAATGTTAAGGGTACTTTAGTCAGCCTCCCTGATCAGGTGTCACCAGCGGAACTTTGCGGAAAGCAACAAGTTGTCTCGTTTAATATTTTTCCGTGAATTTTCATTTGGCCGAAAGAACAGAAAAAATATCCTCCCCTAATTCATTTCATTAACAGCGATCTGATCGAGTAATCCTTTTCTTTACCGCCTCGAAGGGCCCGTTGTCCCTTGGCGCATATTATTGATTTCCACAAAAAGTACAACAAGATCTAAGAGAAATCCAGTTGCTTGTTTTGAGTTAGGTAAGCTAAATTTTTCAAAGTGGATGCACCTTGAAATGGCGGGAAAAATTCGACAACTAACCGTGACGCTGAGAAGAAAGACTACAACTCCATCTTGATATTCTAAACAAATCCTATTTTATTTCACATGAACAAAGAGAGGCGTGCAATACACTACAATAGAGCATTTATTAAATGATGGGAATTACAATCTTGATGGTATTTAACACGAAAGGAACGCCTAATGAGGAAACAACTTGTCTCTACTCACAGAGTCAAACTCATTTCTGTTTGTTATGTCGACAAACGATAGCGGAGGTTGATCTAATATTTTCAAGATAGGGTTGCCCTGAAGCAAAAAAACAGAAGAATTAACAGGCAAAGAAGAAGCGAAGAAGATCGCGAAAAAGAGCGGGCCAGCACTGGGGAAGGAGGCGAAATAGTACTGAACAATGCCGTGAATTATAGCGAGTCAAGGGCTATAGAAAGGAGGCGAAAGTACCCGACAAATTGACTCTGAAGACTGCAGAACTTTTCAATCATGTTTCAAAATTCGCGCGATGTGATGCTGTGCAGCCGTGCAAGTAAAGTCACATGATTTGGTCAGGTGATGAACAAGAGAAATCAAACGCGCCTGAGTGTTAAGAGAAATTACCAAACGGTGAACACAGCGGAAGAAAGTGGTTGATTCGTTGATCTATCGAAAAGATCAGTTCAGTTCAGTCTTCACAACTTTTGCTGCAAGTTTCTGCCTGCCAGGAAGATTTACACTGACCGAACTGAATTGCCAACTTGCGGTAAGTGACTTTTGTTGTTGCGTTTGCTATGAAAATTAACAAGTTGCCTCGGCGATATAAGCTTATTTTCAATTGGAATCCTTTTTAAAGTCTTCCTTATTTGAAGCCATGCTGTGAGACATTTTATAAATTACATCGTTTTAATTTCGCTCATCTCTAAACAATAACACGCGAGTCGCTTTGTGGAGGTTGTTGTAAGTTGTAAACAAATTAAGTTTTCTGCCGATTTTCGTCGTCAACTTAAGCTTATAACCTCACGTCTAAAAATAAACTTAACCAAAACCGTATTTGTAAACACGACCGGGCGAGTTTTGAAGTTTTCTCTGTGTTAGTTGGCACAGCCACTTCGTGGAAGGCTAAAATGTCTTCTTCTGTTGTTGAAAACCAAGAAAGGTAAACCATTTTAAGCCGAAGCGAACAGGCTTTGCTAAATATTTACTTTTGACGTTCCTATGTGATTACTTGCATATTGTGATTACAAAGTATGGAGATTTCCTCGTTCGTTAGTTCAATTTATTTGGTTTGGCGAAATGCTTGGGTGAATTCCCAGGTTAATTTGGTTGAAGACTGGTAAAGTTACCGCCGATAAAATGACTGCAAAGCTAAATTAAGCCGTCGGCAAAAATACACACTGTAATCTTCAAATTTAAGCGTGAATAATTATTAAACTTTAACACTTCAAGCTTAAACGAATTTTCTTTATCCTTTCTTTTATTCGGTCACCTTTCATTGAGAAGGGATTTGCTGTTGATACTCAGATGTAGTGATATGCACATTGTGTTTATGATGTAGAGTTTAATTTTGTTGTCTGTCCAATTAGTTCGGTTTGGTGAAATGCTTATATAGTCCACATGTCGAGTGGATGATTATGCATGTAAATCCTGTCTGCAAATAAGGCTCTACTTTGATTTTGATTTGCTAGTTCATTTTATTAGTGCCACTGCTTTTGGTTGGGGGTACATGGGCCCTATTTTCTTAATGAGAGGTTATTCCCCAGTGCAGTATTTACACTTAATATGGAAATGTTCCTCAAAAGTGAGATAGTACTAATGAAAAAAAAAAAAAAAAAATGCAAAGAGCTTTACTTGGTAAATTGAACAGTGTAAATGACATTTACATACTTTAAAAAAAATTAGGGCCTAGAAGTTCTTGCCCTGACCATTTCTCGGTAATAAAAATAACTTTTACATACATATATACACAATTTACTTGGTGAGAGCGCTCTCCGCTCTCCACTCTCTCTCTCTCTCTCTGTCTGCTCTCTTCTTCACACTAATTTTTGTATTAACTAACTCATTAACCGAATGTCACTGACTGTTTTCTTTGTTGTGCATGCATACTTTTTTGCTCATCGAAGAAAGTTTCAGTTTCTTCCTGGCTGTTTCCTTTGTCTTGTCCAGTACCAATTCGCTTGTGATATAACTTTGTGAATAGAATGCACTCTCAGAGTGTTCAATCATTGTTTTCAGTGGCTACAGTTTTCAGGATAAAAAGTAATTGTTTTCTTAATTTCCTTTTACTTTGTGCGGGGACCTTTTAGCATGCCCATAATTGGCCCATGGGCATTACAGTAGAATAATTTTCAAGTAAAGAATTAGATCCGTTTTAGTGTTAAGTATTTTTAGATTATTATGAATCAGGCATTTCTTTTTCTTTTTTGTTTTTTATTTTAGTCGCTCGTGATGTTCTATGATTTTACCGACGTATACCATGTAAATGTAAATAATGCACTAGAATTAGCCAATCAGAGTGTGCATTATATCGGCTTTCAACACAAACCATATGTAACAAATGTATGTAAATGATATTGTTATGACAGAGAACTGGACAGGGCAAGAACTTCTCCTTCTTTTGTAAATTTATATATTCATTCCTCTCAGCACTGTCAAAATGTCTCAGGAAGCTTCAGTTTTGGTAGTCCATTGTTTTCCACCATACCTAGCACAGAAGCTCACCAAATCCTAACTAATAACCAACATGTGTGTATATCTGCCCTTTGCTGTGTACTACGTGTATATTCTGTTTTCCTGCCTTAATTGCTAGAGGCAATTTTGATGGAGTTGTTTCAACAGTTTCACTTAAATTAATTTCCAGCAACAGCGCTACATGTAGCAGTGTTATTGAGAATGAACTTTATGGAAGGTTTTAATTTTTTTATTTTTTTTTTTATGATTACAGAAGACAACAAAATATACATGTGTATACATAACCTGATGTTGGTGTTGGTTGCTAATCGTAGTTTCGATTGAGTGTCGTAAAACCAAAACCAAAACCAATTACTTAACAATTAGACTTTTCAGCTAATCTCAAACTGTAGTAAAACCAAAACCAAAACCAAAATAACTGTCTAATTACTTTTGACACTCAACTGAAAACCGCTCTAATAGTCATCCTATTACAGGTAAGGGGGAAAGTTCAGAAAGTTTAGAACATCTCTTCCCCCAGCACATCTTCTGTCTACAGGTGCAATAATTGAGAGGTTACATATATATACGAAGAGTAATGTTAAGTTACAAACTTAACATTAAAATCTGACATTTGAACGCCTCCTTTGCTAAAATTAGTCACAATGTAATTGTTATCACTCCCTGTGAATTCATAGAGATTCCAGAGGCAAATTATCACCTAATGTGGAAGTCCTGTCTTCAAGTGAGGGAAAATGACACAAAAAAGTGACAATGAAAGTAAAAAGAGTCGTGAATGTTGATATGTTGTACATTGTACATTGTGTAAAGGTATTTGGTGAGTGCCCAAGGCATAACATTTCATGTATTGCTTTTTCAGGACAAATTATATAACAGTGACGTTTTAAAAAGTGTGATGGGAAAAATAATGAGTACATTGTCCAGGCAGTACCAGTTTATGGATGGCATATGCAGACAGTAAGAGGAACTGTAGGCATTACTGGGTAAGTTTGTTTTATGCTTTTGACTTCTTGTACTTGGATTTTGTGTCATTTCATCACAAGAACAGGTGATGAGAGATGCAACAGTTGTTGCAATTTATTTTTGAAAGCAAACTTATAAGTCTGCCTATGCTGGATAACAGCCATGTGTAAACTGAATGTAAAGCAAACACACTGTTAAAGATGGGGCAACCCTAAAACCCAGAAACTGGAATCCGGAATCCAGAGCCAAAAACTGGAAGCCAGAAACCGGAAACCAGAATCCACAAATCAAAGAAAACAAGTTCTTCAAATGCTCACAAATTGTTTTGCTTAGGTTTTTGCCTGTGAAAAATAAGTGGCCAAGTAAAAAGGACCTCAATCTTAACCTTTTTTGAAACAGAAATTCCCCATCTGTTGAAATTCGTGCCACTGTTATTTCTAGTGAGGGCTATGATTATGAGAATCTTAGTAAAGTGCATCGTAATTTTTTTCCAAGCACCCTGAGAGCGTCTAAAATAGGCTTGCTGGTAATTAACCGCGCAGCCATGGCCGAGCGTGGTTCAATTGTTCTACTTGTGGTTTATATTTTTTTTGTCAGTGACCAGACCCAAACTTCCTCTCAGCCAAATTTTGAATCATGCAACCTGTGATGTTTATTTGCCAAAAGCTGTTGAAACATTAATACAAGGACAATGTTACGGATATTGTTTTCTTTATTTGTGTGCAAAATATATTTTCTTTTGGATTTATAGAAGCGTTGGATTCGAAGGGAAATAATAAATACGCTAAAAACACTAAAAAAGGTATCACATTGTACGTCAGCCATGGAATGCGCTGATGTTGCAGCTTTCATTTTCGCTATGTGACAAATAAGATCATGTTTACTTTGCAAGTTTATTTCGCCAGAAGCGATGGTCATTAATTTATCTGCAATTTTGCAAGTATTCTTGTGGGTTGCGGCAAAAGAAGCGAATTCTTTGGCTGTTTCATCGCAGCAAGTTAAGAGATGTGAAGAAAAATTAAATATTTGCCGAGGTAAACAAGAGCTTGCCAGAACTTGCAACGTTTAAATTAGTGATAGGAGAAAAAACACAACTGTTCTAAAATTAGCCATGGATAGCGTAAACCCTCTGATTGTGTGACTTGTGTGACTACTTCAGAGCACAAACAAATTAAATTTTGACTTTTCAGGAAGAAAGCTGTTTATTAATAGTGTGACACTCATTTCCTTTTGTATCATTCCTGGGCATATCCCGAGTGAACTTCCAGATAAAGACCATTGCATCATCATAGATTTCACAAAGGCTAAGAGTGATGGTGCAACAAGTTATAACACAGTTTGTGTTGATCAAGTGATGTGTTTACAGTAATCAATGACTCATCAAGGACTGCTTTGGAATGTGCACTGCATTGTGGCTGTAGTGTTAACAAAACAGTTAAATTTTAAAAACATGGTTATAAGATCTAAAAGATCTTGTTGCCATTTTGTTTAATAAGTGATCTGCAATTTACAGGAGGTATAAATTTACCCTTTTTGTCTAGTAGATACTGAACAAGATAGAAAATGTCATAGAGAACAGGATGTCCGTCAGTGACAGCCCCCTGTACATTGACGGTTGCACCCCCACTTTCGAAGTCCAAAGGCTAGCCTGGCTCATCTAAATATAAAATTTGATTTTTCCAACAGATATGAGACTAATTCCAGATCAACACTATTTCCACACTGATACTGTTACAAGTCAGCATTTCATATTCTTGGCGGCCATCATATTAAAACAACTTAAGAAATGTTGTACACTTACATGTACTTCTGTCTGCTTCTCGCTTGCTAACACATTGGACCACATGTTATTAAAAGGTGGTAGAAGACTGCCAGAAACTCACCGCGATAGTTTGTTGTTATTGTGCTACTCACCAGTCTTCTCAGAGCAATTTGATCTAGACAAGAACTGTGCTCTCACCGACCAGGGCCAGGTTGAACAGAAGATGGGTAACTTAGCCTATGAGCAGGCTCTTGTGTTTGGGCCGGGGGCATGAGCGGCAAAGCCGTATCAAGGCACTTGCTCACATGCCAATGCAGAAAAACACTAGACTCTTATTTAGCCTGCTCAGACACTAAAGACAGATACCAGAGCCTGCTTGCAGACTATGAGTAACTCTATCCACCTGAAAAATCACTAACCCTGACTGGATAGTGATTTACCCAATGGATACATGTAGCTTTGTCTAACTTTTGAACAATCAGGCCAGATGTATAGCTAAGGGTTGTTCAGAACTAGTCAATAATTTTTTAGCAATTACAGCTTGTGGCTGAAGTAAAGCCAAGAAAATAAATAACAGCAAAATAATTTTTCCCCATATTTATTTATTAGACACTGCTGAAGTGAATTATTTCTATCATCATTCATAATATCTGGATTCCGGATCCTGGTTTCCGGTTCCAGATTACGGTTTCCGGTTTCAGTGTTTTAGGGTTGCCCTTAACGATGTACATGCATGTTAATCTTGAATAATCTGAAATTTCAGAGACTTTAAAAATATCATGTCATATCTGTCATGGTTCTGAGGTGGAGGGCTGTTACATGTACATGTAAATGTCTCATGCACAGTTTTTTCACTTGTTATGATTCCGCTGCAGGGCTCCCTCCTCCTGTTACTTTGGAATTTCTAATGACTGGCCATGAATGGGTGTTGGGTTTGAATATCTTCTGGAACTGCACATTCAGATTAAGTCAACAAGGACATCAGTATTTATCCTGACAAAGTCTGATTTTCAGCCTGGATGGCCCTTTGATTAGGACTGTGCACATTGTTGTACTGCAATATTCCAGTTTCTTGTTTAAAGCAAATTGCGTGTGCTCTCAAAAGCAAGTCGCCAAGTTCATAACAGTTATTCATGTATATGTTTGCTTTGCATCTCAGGGCAGAGCCTACCACTGTGAAAGTTTGGGTACCATCCCCCTAGTATTTGATTCACTACTGTATACACTCAGTAAACAGCTACCAATGAAGTACACTGTATATCAATGAAAGGAATGTCATCTGTTGGTTATAAATTATAATTGATATGTCTTTGTATGTTCAGTGGTGTTCAAGTAGCAGCTATATACAGTATGACTACGTGTACATTCCTGTTCCTGTCAGTCAATATACGAACAGTGTACACATGGGCAGCCTGAATTAAAACATCACAGATGTTCAAAGCAACGATGGCCAGGTGAGATATTTCTAAAGAAATATAAATTCAAGGTTGCATATAGGAATTGATTTTTATTGAAAACAATATCTTACTGAGTGTATATTCTTGTGTATTAATTGTTGTAGAACACAGAGACCACTATTATGACAGAGATATTAATGTGTAAAAAGTTCTATAAAAAAATGCACTGGGAGCAAATTAAATCATCATAGATGCAGCTTCTGAGAGATCCCCAATATTAATGGAACATACATTGTACATACCTGTAAAGGAGTTCAATAATTTATTACTTAAGATTGAAATGCTTTGTTTGGTTTCTCTATATTTACAGACAACTTGATGCCATAATAATTTCTGCACTAAGTTCATTGAGCAAACTGACTTGGAAGTTGAGTTCTGCAACCCATACTGTGTGTAGTAATATCATAGCTGCAACATTGTGAGGGATACACTGTATTACATTATTAAGAAACACCTATGATACACGTATTTACTAATTATTTAAAGTGTCTGTCAAGTTAATCAGTTTTTCTTAGAGATAATTTACCCATCATGTCATGGTTTAGTTAAATAATTGCCTTTTTGGCTTAAAAATGATATTTATTGTGCTTGTTTTATGTTGCTCTTAAATCAGTTTTGTGATAACCTGCATTGGGCATGGCATAAATTAATATTTTGCCAACACGAAATGAAGAACTGGGTCTTAGGGAAAGTTGCAGGATTAGTATTTTTGTAGAAAGAAAGAGTTGAGAAATTTGTAACATTCTACCGACAGCCTTGCCATTCACAACGTCCAATAAGGTTAATTTGCTCCCTAGTGTTGTACAAATAGAGTTCTCTAATTTATAAATTATTTCAATCTGTTGTTTAAATGATTGCCTTATAACCCCATGTCCAGCTTTGGTGCATGTAGGATATTGATGTATTGTTTATCCATTTTGCTGTAAATTATCTTTCATTGATGTGTCAATCAAAACATATCTTGGATATGCTGGCATTTTCTGACAAATGTACCTATGCCTCATAATCTTTGAGTGCGTTTGGTTGTGTAGTGCAGACAAAATACACGTACATAATATAACTTACTCATATAATTCTTGGTATAATTTATTCATAGCAAAATAATAACAGCTCCTGTAGTCCATAATCTCAGTCGAGAAAAAGAACAAATCACTTTGGAATTGAATAATAAAATTATTATCAGAAGCCTATGCAAAGTATTCATGATCAGCAACAAAATATCATATTTATCGTTCATGCCAGAAGGATTTTGCTTATACTTATACTTTGAGA
The DNA here is from genome assembly GCF_042242905.1 of Orbicella faveolata. Taxonomy (NCBI): domain Eukaryota; kingdom Metazoa; phylum Cnidaria; class Anthozoa; order Scleractinia; family Merulinidae; genus Orbicella; species Orbicella faveolata. The sequence goes on from NW_028301541.1 coordinate 14,303,402, forward strand.
TATGGTGCAAACCCTTTCAGCGGGAGGAGACTCCATACAAAAATGAAAATGGCTAACTATCTTTGGGGATCAAGTTAGAAAACAAAACTTTTGAACTTTTTACATGTGTATACTATTTTGGTATTTTTGTGAGATTTCATTTGCTAGAGATTTGGGGACTGCGTATTTTGTAACCACTGCATTTCAGTCATACCCCACAACAAAAAACTCTGTAAACGTCTTTTGTGCGGGAGTCCCCATGTTAACTAAGAAAGAATATAATGATTAATGACAATGTCTTGTCTTTCTCATTAAGAAAGAACAAGAAATGCCACCAAAAAGCACAGAAGACAATTCTGTGATGTGATCAACATTTTTGGTGGCTCCCCTGAAACCCTTGAAATCATGGCTCTATTTTCATCATCACACCATCTTACACCTAAATCTACTGATGTAGTCCTAGTTCGGGCTGAAACGATAAAATCGTTCGCAGTTTACCTCACGTACATGTACATGTTGGATTATTTTCATTCGTAACAACATTCCAAAAAATAACTGACGAGCTCCGCTTTTAGGCTTGGCTAAATCTATATATTATAGTAAACGTTTAGCTGAAATAGTAAACTTTAAAAAATTGTATCCTTAGAAAATGGGCAACAATCAGACTTTTACAAAACCTCATCCTGGAACATGCTGGTCAAGCGTGTTTGCGCCGTTTGGTCCCGTCAAAGAACCGCTGCCTATGTTGGCATGCTTGTTCGTCGCTGCCCTTGGTCTCTTTGGCATGTTGCTGTCCAGGAGAGTAACCTTGGGAGGCAAGTTTCTGTACTCTGCTATGTTCGGCTATGGCATCTCCAGTCGCTGCTTCCACTGGAATTTTTGGGAGGGCTTCTACCGTGTCTTTGACGTCCAGCTTAACTTCCTCCAGGCCATCAACATTGTTTACATGAGTTGCATCCCCAAAGAAGAACACTTATTTTACATGATATCCTCCTACGTGCTGATCATGTTCTTCTCTATCTACCCGTTCTTTGCTCATGTTTTGGGAATGACTTTAGGGCAGCCCTGGATCTCTTGGATCATATTTGATGGGATTCGGATTTTCGCTTTGATCGGCTGATGATAATTTGGTTCCAATGGGACCACTTGGGAACGCCAGGACACCCAAGTCGACAAGCAATGTTCAATTTAGTGTGGAACACCATCATCTCGGTGGTATTGGCGTACCTCTTCTGGATCCTTGATGAGGTGGTATGTATGAAACAAGGTAACCAAAGTGTCGCCGTTGTCATCTTTGGACACACTCTATGGCATGTGTTCATTGGGTTCGGCTTTTACTACATGACGACCCTTGCAGTCTTCTTACGAGCTCCAAACTTGCGTGTTTACCCTTAAGTCCTCGCCTGGCCCCAGAACAAGCCTTTCGTTGTTTTCGTTGTGGTGCAATACGACCCCAATCTGATGCTTAAGGAAACAAGACCAAAGAAGGAACACTAATTGTCTCAGTTTGTATTGTTATGGTTAGGGACCGATGTTTCTCTCGAGGTAACAATCCGTAGACGTTTTTAAAAAATGAAATCAGTGTAATGGTTTTTAGTGTAAATGCATAGTCCATGCAAGCTCGATTTATGATCAAGCCAATGGATTGAGGTCCTTAAGGAGTGAAGACGAATTAAGGTTTCTTGATCGAATGTGTCTTTGTATTTCCCACCACAGGTACATGTACGCAATGATGGTAAAGCATGCTGTACCCGTAATTCCTAGCGTGCTAGACATACAATAAGTGTTGGTTATTACTTAAAAACGTTCGGTCAATAATATATACATAACAAATGTAGGTTGAACTTCTCCAATTAAAAGCTGTTTATTCTGCAAAGTAAGCCATTACCGTAAAGGCATTATTTTTGTATCAGTGCAAAATGACAAACAAATTTGAGCCAGTTTTGCTGTCTTAACACAAGATTGGCAAGACTACGTTGCATGTCTTCCACATTTTGTGCAAAATTTTCTCATTTGACCAAATGTTACTTAGAACTGTCGTTCTGGGCCAGTTTTCTGTTTTAACTCAAAATTGAGAAAAACTATAATTAAAGGTAGAAAGACCGGACACTTGTCATCACTGGAATGACAGATTTAGAACTCGTCATGTGGAAACAATATTCAGGTCACAAAAGATTGGAAAGTAAGTGTTGAAAGACTTTTAAGTCAGATCTCTTATAATTTTTGCACAAAATAGGGCTGCATATGGATGCAACAGTTTGTTCATGCAGCTGGTAACTGTAATTCAACAAAAGGATGGATATGGGGGGCGTCATTGTACTCGATATGACTCTTAGTGATTATCGTCGACGGGTTACCAGTAACTGCTTGTTGTTCCCACTGCAGTAGTCAGTATTATTGGCTGAACAAAATCCAATCTCATACCCTAAAATTCTGAAAATTCGCCCCCTCCCCCCTTCTATTCATAAGCTTCTCCAAATGTAAGCCCCCTAATTGGAAACTCAAGAAAGCCTCCTGTAATGAGCCATTTCTTATACAAGCCCACGAGGGCTTATATTTGGAAATTATTTTCATCTAAAAACTTAACACTATATACCATATTGGAACTTTACGAGATAAGCCCGACGTGACTTCTCACACGTTAGATTTCTATAAACTATAAACTACGGTGTGAATGGAGATGTTTCTTGGTGTTGCGGACGCTATTAAACACTTAGAGTTAGTGTGGGAAGCAAGCCATGATTATGTGTTCCAATTATATTTTTTTTGTAATCAAGAGTGTCTCCACTGATTTTGGTAATAAAGTGTGTGTTTTGTTGTTGTTGTTGTTGTTCAGCCAGATAAAAATGGTCCTTAGGGGCCACTCTACTGTTCCGTATCTGGTAAACAAGTCCGGATCCTTAGACGTCAATGTGTATACTCAAAGAAACCTTCGACATTATCGCCGTCACAAAGATGCATTTGGATGAAAATAAACAATACACTCCGCAGATCTCTTCAGAAGTAGCTAACTGTCGTGAGTCGTGAGTCATGGCTAGTGTACCATTTTATATGTTCAAGCATAATTTGCACAATCGTGGAATTCAGTGCCTAGTGGTTCCTGGATTCAATTCGTCTCTATTAAATTAAACGATTTTGCGATGTATTGACAGAACCTTACACCCACGACCCACAACAATTAGCTACTCCCGAGGTTTATAACTGACCAGTCATCTTTTGTACAAAGTGAACACGATGTAAACAGTCGATTTGTTTCTAAGCACCCTTGGCAGACAACGAGAACGGTAAAACTATTTACCTTTTGCCTGAACTAAGGTTTTTGAAAACTATGTTTGCCTCGCAGAAGTCCAACATAGCCGAAACATCTCTTGTTCCTTAAGAAATTCATCTATGAAAGCTCGTAAGGCTTACTTTTAGTTTAGCTCATAATTAGCTTAACTGAGTTTCTCACCATGTTCCATGAAAGGATCAAGTTAAGTGGAGCGCACATATGGACTTTTAAATTACATGTCCGCATCCTTAGAGTGTCACTGAAACGAAATTTTCGTACTCTCTTTTATTAGCCCAATTTGTAGTTTCAAACGTGCTTAAAATAATGGTGAACTTTATTTCTGTCAAATCCTAACGGAAAGTGCTTTTTTTAGTTGCTGAAATCGACTTTTTGAGCAAAAGTGTGTCCGGGCTCTGGAACCGAATTTAAGGACCTTGTGACGTCACTGGTATTCACGCAAGAAGCGCTATAGATTCTCTCTTGTTTTCACTTGATTTATTCAAGTCTATTTTTCATATTGTCGATACCTGCTAGTTTTCTACCTTGTAATTTCTGTCCAGTCTTGACAGGAAATACATATCATAAACGTTGGAGGGCGCCAAAGAGTGTAGATTCACCAAAATAAATGCTACAGATAAGAACAGCTCAGTTACTTTTCGAACATCTTGAGTACTCGATTGGAGATTTCGAAGACGAGTGTGGCAACTTTTATATCACGTCCTAAAGCCTAAACACGATATTTCGTCGTCTGTTTTCAGCCTGGTTCTGAAATTTGGATTCTCACGTTTATCTAAGGTCTATTACACAAGGTTCGAATATATCCTCGGCAACTTTACTGCAGCAAAAGCCGTAAGCGCAGCAGCCATCCGCACAATCACGAAGTTATTAACGGTCCACAAGCTTTGAGTCGAGTACTTCTTTGCACACAGAGGGCATCTTTTTATGATACTAATAAGTGAGAGTTCTTGTGGTGGACAAAATGTATCTTTGAAAATTGTGATCCGCAGCAGGGTTTGCTTTATCGCCGCATACGTATCAGTGTAAACGAGGCGGGAATTTCGCTTCTCTTTTACACGTATCTCCCAATTGCAATATTTCACGGTCGATGGATTACTTTGAGTTCTTTAGCACATACTTATGTCTATGATCTTCATTTAATGGTATCCAAATTCAAAGCAATTCGTTTAGTTTACACTCCTTTCGAATGTTTATTAAACAGAATTTGAACTAATTTGCATATATCACCTTTCGCCGTCGACATTGTCACGCTTTCTCTCGTTTCCTGAAAACATACTTGTAGGGTCATGGCAGCTTAGTTTACCTTTATAGTTTAAATTCGCTCCCTCACATAAGAGAAGAGGGTTTCTTAAATTGTTGCTGATTTGATAACTTGTAGGATGTAACAGATACAACTGGACTAAAGGTCACTGTAGCACAATCTCGTCCGCGGTGAAACTCACAAAGCGTTCGGTTTCCTCGAAGCGAAGCGACTCGAAACTCGAAGCGTTGTTGCTGCGATTCGTGCAGCAGCAGTCCGGATAATAATTTCAAAAGCCGCTTTCTCTTGTTTTCATGTCTTTTTTACTTTATGAGTATAGGTATTGTTTAATTGAGTGGTGGCCATTTCACCAAGAGTGCCGATCATTTTGCGATCTAAGAACTCCCACTCGTTTGCTTGCTTACATAAAATATCCTGCAAATATCCAATTAAATAGACTGAAAAGCCCCAGGATCGACTCTCCACCTCTTCTTGTCTAAGGCTACTGTTATTATCTGCTTTACAGCACTGAGATGTCCTTAAGATGTTTTTTGGGGGGCGTCGAACAGTATTCTCTTCTCCCATAATCACTCTAAATTTTCAGCGCGGCATGAGAGTAATACAACCAGTGACGTCACTAGGCTGTTTTGGCCGCGCCAAGATGGCCGCCAATTTTGGGCTTAACCAGCCAACTTCGAACGGCTGAAAAAGCAGTTTTCGCTTACCGTATGCGAAAAAAAAGTCCCCAGTGTTTCCAAGTAAGGTTGAAACTTTATTACTAAGCAAAAATCTCACATACGAAAATTTCGTTTCAGTGGCACTTTAAAAGTCAATGTATTCTCAAAGAAACCTTCGACATTATCGCCATCACAAAGACGTATTTCCGCTTTAGGCAAGAGGTGATATGTTCAAGACTGTCCGCACTTTGTTTCCAATCTGAAGGATTTATTTAACAAAAGTAAAAAGTACGAAGAGTCCGAAAAAGGAAGCTTAATTTCAAGTCTGTAAAACAGCGTCTCTTAATCGCACACACGCTGGACTGAAGCAGAGCGCTCCACTATGAAGACCTATAATAGGTAACATCTGACTGTCAGGAGAACATGAATTATGAACTGCTACCATTGAACATTGAACTGTGAGCAAAAATCTTTGAGACACTTCAAAATAAGCGTTATTTTTCGATGAATTAAACTTTTTAAAATGCCTTTCCAATTGATTTGATACTGTTCACCGTGGTCTCACCAAAGTGCAGCCATGTTGTATATGAACCAGGCTCAACCCACAATTCCTTGTGGCAGCCTGCTTATCACCTAAGTTGAGAAGCCTACAAGAATTGAAAGCTGTCATATGGGTGGCGGTAGAAATGTCAATCAGTCTTTTAGAAAACAAATCGAAAAGCCTATTTATTAATTTCGTTCCACCCGCCATATAGTTTACTATAGTAGTTATTGTTATCTTTCCCGCTCGGTTTTGGTAAAACTGAGTCACTTCTGTCCAAAACGCGCGTGAAAATGCGAGGCAAAATAACTACATTAACAATGGCGAACTGAAGAATTCAGTTAATATATGCGAAATACGTGCAAGATATTCTCTTCGATGGCTACCTGTAACACGAACCAAACTTGTCCAAAGAAATCGTTTAAGAAAAAATTTTTTAGACTCATTTCAGTTGAAGGCGTTGAAGAAAATGAGAGTTCTGAAGTGAGATCAAAGTGCTCTATGAGCAAATCCTTGAATCTCACAGTTAATGATGACTGACACGAGCTTTCCTTTGCGTACTAATGATTCTGACAATAAACTTTCGCAAAGTGAGATCTTTTCCCCGGATTTCATATCCACTGAAGAAAAGTTATTACACCCGGACGATTGAGATAAACAGCTCCCCCCAGAACAACCAATTAATTATAACTAGATGTTTTAACAACCATTTCATTTGAGTTATTTGAGCTAACATTTCCATTTTCAGGGTAACACTCGCAATTACGTAACACGTTGTCCTAGCGATGTCAAACAAGATATACGCCCGCAAAACAGCGAAATTGCTATGGGAACGTAACAAATGATCGACCAACCCTAATCTGCATAATTTGATATACCACTAAAAACCGTATATTGCCTACACAATCCACGGGTTAAAAAATTAAAGTTCTTAAGAGGAAAAATGACATACAAGTTATAATAACAAAACGGATTGCGTAATTTAGCTAATGAGACATGTAGTTTCAATTAGATTAAAATCACAACAGGGATCACTTAAACATCACCTCAAGTAGAGTTTGGACCCCCTCAAGCCAAACAAGTGTGAATGATATTACTGTAAAACGGTTCACAAAAAAAAGGTTTAATTTGATGCTAGCGTGTAAACATTGGAGTAAAATTAACTGAGTTTAACAAGTTATCGCGACACTTTTAGTTATTTTAAGGACTTTAGGAAAAAGGTCAAAAATGCAACCGGGAGGGAAACGTCGTGAACCCTAGGGTTTTAATATCAAACGATGACGCAGGTTTCGTAATTAAGGAAGATATAAACACTGAAAAAATGCTGACAATATCCCAAGATAAACTCAGTTCTAAGGGTTCTTAAACTAACTTACCCCGCAACGCTGAAACTTTAAAATTAATTAACAGTCTAAAATTACTTTGAGTAGCTGAAACACCATGTCTCAGCAGCTAACTTACGTAATCTGTTTTCTTATTATAACCTGTGAGGTTATTTTCCCTATTAAGAACTTTCATTTTTAACCCAAGGAAGTTTACTATGTCTATATTATGGTATCAGGGTTGTTAAGGGCAGGTACACGGAAAAGAAACAAACTGGCAACAATAGCAACAACAGTAAATCGGCGCAGATATTTTAAACGAGAACGCAGGATATAGTTCAGTAGCGCGCTCACTGATAAGTAGCGCGCTCGCTGAGTTAGTGGTAAAAATTTCTTGTCAGTTCCACCAATTGTCAGTCTTCTCACATCTGACGCACCGTTTTATAGGGTGATATTGGAGAGGGCGGTGATTTCAATATTGAATTGCGGTATACCTTAGCCTGTGGGATGTAGTTTGATGCGTTCAGCAGCCCCCAATGTTCTTCTCATTATAAAGCTATGGCCGATCAATGTTAAACAAATAAAATTTGGTTTTGATTTTAATTGTGGTCAGCCGAACAAAAGTTGCATTGTTAATCAAATTAAGTTGACCTGACCAGCTCGAGCGATGTTGATGCAATATCGTTGATATGCTTCAGTTGTAAGTACTGGATATAGGGGGTAAATATCTCTTGAAGCTATTGAACAGATACGTTAGAAAGTACACGTGTTTCTACATTGAAATTCTGCCTCGTGTCAAGTATGATTTTGCCTAGCGTTTTTCGTTGTAACAAAAAGACAAAACCACGCATTTACACCCTGAAAGTTTTTTTCCTGCATCGTCCTCTATCTAGCTTAGCGTTTATTTCGCTTTTCAACTAATATATTCTTGTTTTTCATGTTACCATGGTCCCGCCAATAGCATTGCTCCACCAGTCGATATGTAAATCACACACTCACAATTCTTTGGTTCGCTCTGACGAAGGGCTTGTGCATTTCAATCTTTTACGGTGGAAAATTGACTCTTATCAACACAGTTATTAATCCTACTTCAACTTGGGCCTAATAATAATATCAGTTTTTGATTCCGGGTAGTCTTAATATTGATAATGGATAATGACTTTTCAGAAATGACCTTAACTCTTTAAAACTACGCCTTGATGGTCACTCTGTATATTGAGCCATTCCACTTGGGAGATAATCTTATCACTCTGAAGTGAAACGAGTCAAACTATTTTTACACTATTATCTATTAAACGAAGACAAGAATAATGGGCAAGCCTCTGGTTTAATTGGGTTATCACCAGTCCTCAGACTTTTCTCCATGCTAGTGTGAGGGAAAGATTATTATTCTAGTAGAAGCGCTACCTTAAACAGAATGGTCCATGAGCGTGAATGCCAAAAGCGCTAGGGCTTTGAAATAATTCGAATATGCTCAAAGGGACCGATCTAACCTTTTCGTCCTCGAGGGAATCGGGAGTAAGCATTCTATCTGTGGTCTCACGCATGAGCTCTCCCCTCTTGGCGGTCCCCTTTACCGAAGGATACCTCCGAGTAGAAGGTGATTAACTTCTTAAAGCAATTTCCTCTAGTGCTGTTTCTTATGCCAGTGTGCAGAGAGTTTCTAGCATCTGGTTCTGTGAATGAAATCCTTTCGGTATCACCACTTAGATTAAGGCAGAGAGTGTAACTATTCACGCCTGGCGTTAATTAAAATGAAGAGTTTGATTTGGTTTTAAGGTCATTCCTCACATTTGTATTGCCCATCCTTACTGCGCATAATTTATGGCGTCATTAGCGCGCGCTCGTGCACGCGCATATTGAAAACATGACGGATTTGCCTTGATATTGAGCTCTTTCAGTTGAAAAATGGCTCTAGCTCACCAACGAGCATGGGCACCCCAATTTTTTTTCCAGTCATTGTAATCAACTAATCATAAGCTTCGCATGAGGAAAGACTGATCTAATTTCTATTGCTGAAAATTGAATAAATAAGAAAAATAGCAGATACACTGTGGTCTTTTCTATTTTGCAGTCGGTTACCACGTCAAGAAATTTGGTTCAAATTTTTAATCAAGGATTTAGCTTTCTGTCTGAATCAAGCTTAAAATGTTTATTTGTGTCCGACACAATGTATTGACTGTAGTTTAATGCGTTTTGTTATGAGTCTGGGCTCACAAAGATTTTACAATTACTGGGAATGCGTTTTTATAATAAGCATTAAATAATGCCAAAATGGGGCATTTTCAATGCCTCACTGCTCCTTAATGAGCATGGGCACCCCCCTTTTTTATTTCAAAATTGAAGTTATCATATGACAAATATTCAGTGGAAAAAGTTTGAACAAAAATCTATTGTCACTTTTATTTCAGAGGAATTACCTCGAGGAACTGGCTCCAACCTTTGTCTTCATTGTTATGTTTCAATAAAAAAGTACCAGACTCCAGTCTGCATCTTTTTCAGTGCTATCATCCAATTAATTAGGCCAACCACGCCAGACGTGAGGTGATTCAGGCGGGACATCAGTAGACAGACTGTTGTGTTAAACGACGGGTTATGATTCTGAGACTACCTCACGTAAAGTTACAATACAACACAACAACACGAAATGAAAAGGACCGCTACTTTATCTGACACTAAAACAATATTTTACCAATTTTCTGTATTTGTATGTCGCATTCAAATTTCTGTATAACATCCAGAAACTTGATCGATCTGTTCATGTTTTTTTTTCTTCCAACATGGTCAAGGCGTTTTAAAAACCTCCAGTCCTTGTTTTACCCATCACGATTTAGTCCACGGATATTTTTTTTTCTTTTTCCAGCAACTGGATCATATACATATTGCTCGTTTCAGCATTCTTTGACATAGAGGCGAAAAGAGGCTGTGGGCGTTCTATGTGGTACAAACTAACCATTCATTCCAGTAGCTTTGTCTTGCAGTTTCACTTTTTCTTAACATGTTCACATGTGTGGTCAATTCACGTGCATATGCACGCGAGGGCACACAATTTTAGAGCCTTCATCATACGATCACTCTGGCCAACTCTCATGAGATCCAGGTACTGGAGTGCAATATTTCCTGTGTGTTGTCGAGATCATAGATAAATATACTTAGAAACACCCTTATTAATCTGTAAATTTATCCTTTGTCACCAATCTGGTTTGCTTGAGTTCCTTCAATCAACAACTGAAAACTCCAGGTTTTCATCGATGATGTTGTGAAGGTTCAATCTCCCTACTGATTCTTTCCTTGCGCTTTGGAGATACGTGTATTGCCAATGATTCATGTCAAGTTCCGCTTTTCTTGATGAAATGACCCCGTTCAAAAACACAGCCATGCCAATGTACGGAGAAACAAAATGTTTGCTTCCTTGAGTTACCATAAAATGGCTTTGAAAACCTTTACGTCTACAATTTGCATGACTCAGTAATCCTAAGAAGATTTCTTCTTTTCCCAATCAGTAATAACAAGGTGCTTAACAAACTTCCCACAATCGTCTTATGCAAGTTTATATTTATATTTACGAACTATATAATACCAATTCATATGAAATGAAATGTAAAGAAAAACAAAATCAAAATCTTTAACCGCCATGACTTCTTTGGTTGGTAACGTGAAGATCTGTAAGTACCTGCTTCGCTTTTTCTAGAAATCGATATAAAGTTGTTTTTAAACCCAAGCCATCATTGATAATGACTTAATGATTTCAGAAAATAAAAACTATTTATATTTTATTGTGCAGAAAGGACATCGGTTCTGTAATCAAGCGTATTTATAACGTATGTTGCTTTAACTTACACAATATTCAATTCTTTATTGGAGAAATTTTGCAATAAATATTGAATCGGTAGTGTTACGGTGTTTCAGCGCGCTTCATCCCAGACTTATGGTTTAATACAGGTTAGGTTTCTGTGCATTTACCGGCCTATTTTGATCGCCTGGCAAAAAGAGACTAAAATAACTTATCGACGATATCTGTCGCACACAACAGACGTACCGGCATATAGATGCATATAATCTCGAATGTATTTACCGTTCAGGGGTGGACTGGGGATCGCATTTTTTTTAACCGGATTATAATGTTCAAACTTCCCAAAACTTCTCCAGCAAACTGGTGCAGTTTGATTGTTATCTTCCTACACCTCTTCCACATTCTTCAGTGATAGAACAAACTTTAGAACTGCATCTAGTGAGTTAAAAGTCAGTTATTACCGCACACAATCCTATCACTAGATTGCAATTTGTAACCGAGAATGTGTGCCTCGCGTTTGACAAAAAAAAAGGCTGAAGTGATTACACACGTCTGGGGTTCACACCCCCAGTATATATTACAGACGTCCATTTTGTGGCCACAGTTAAGAGGACGGTGTAAAGTGCGTTTTGAATGATTTGTCATAACAGACTAAAAGTTGACAGTTTCTTGCATTGTTTAGCATTACCGCGGTTTCACTAATCGTGCCAAATTTGCCAATATTGCGATTTCTGACATTCACGTGCCTATCCATTCACGTGCGTATCTCTTCACGCGCATATGCACGTGAGGACAACAATTTCCGAACTTTCATCAAACGGTCACTCCAGGCTAGTGAGATCCAGGGATCGAGTGCAATGTTTCCTGTGTGTTGCCGAGATCATTGATAAATATTAATGACATAATCAGAAACACCGATCGGGTGGGGGGACTCCTAAATGGAATGGATGGGGATGCTCGTCGTCTCGCTTAGGGGTGTAAATTTCGGATTTTGGTCTCGCTTAGGGTCTGGGCAAAATGTCATTATTTTTAGCCGTCAAGGTCTCGTTAAGGGTTGCACGCGAAGAAATAACAAAACAGAAAGAATTTTGATTCTTTATATTTACTCAATTCATATAAACAAATTCGCCATCATTAAAAGTCACTGTACTTTTTATTTGTCTGTTTTATAAACTGGTCTCTTTTAGGGGTCTGCATAAGCTTCGGCCACGCCCAGATTGGTCTCTTTTAGGGGTTAAATTCAAAATTTCCGACGAGCATCCCCGTCCACTCCATATGAGAGTCCCCCCCCCCCCCCCCCCTCGGGACACCGATATTACTCTGTCAATTCATCCTTCGTCAACAGCTTGAAATGGCTTGCTTGAGACCCTTCAGTCCACAACTGGAAACTCCAGGTTTTCATCAGTAATGATGTGAAAGTTCAATCTCACTGCTTATCCTTGTTAACAGCAGTTTTGTTTTTCCTTGTGCCTTTGACATAACCATTCTGCCGAGTGCGGGCATTGGTATACTGCCGATGATAATCGATTCCAAGGTCTCCTAATCTCGATGAAATGATTCCTTTCAAAATAACAGCCATGGTAATTTATGGAGAGGCAAAATGCAAGTGACCTTGGCAATCAATCACCTGCTACATTACCACGTCCCTATCACGTGAATTTCTCACCCAGGGAATAATCCAGTATCGTAGCACCTAAAGTACACATTGCGTGCCCATGTTCGGCTTTTGCTTACTTGTTTTATTATTAAATAGTCCGCGGACACATCCGGATTTCCAAATCCGTCTTTATACGCATATACAAATTTCATGACTTATTCCTAAGAAGGTTCCCACTTTTCCTAATCATTTATAAATAATGTCCATTGTGTGTATCAAAACTCCTTCAAACGTCTTATGCAATATAGCACTGCGGTATTATATCTTTAATAGGGCTTTAAGTGCTCTACTTTAGAGTCAACGGACTTAATTGGTCTAAATATACCCGTGAAAGTCATGATTTATATTTACAAACTATACCAACGCATATGAAATCCAATATAAATAAAAGTTTTAAAAGCCACTGACGACTTTGCTGGAATACTTGAAAATCTACAAATAATTTTAGTTGTTAATTAAATCTGTTTTTCTACACTTCGCGAAAAATACTTTGTTACTAAGTTGTTTTTAAATCCAGGCTATCAATGATAATGGCTCAACAGTTTAAGGCAGGAACCTTTATTAATATTTTATTGCACAGAAAAGACACCGGTTCTGTGATCAAGCGGTATTTATAAGGTATATTGCCTTAACTTACACAATATTGGATTTTTAACAGGCAAAATTATGCAATAAATCCTTGTTAATCAGTGGCATTACGGTGTACCATCGCGCTACAATCCAAACTGATGGTTTTATACAGTCAGGTGACGTTTTTGGGTATTCAAGGTTTTTTTCTCTGTTCAACTGTCAAAGAGGCTTGTAGCTAGAGACAACAACAACTTATCGATGATATCACTCGCACACTGCAGACGTGTCAGTATACAGAATAATATAATCACGAATCTCTATAGCGTCCGGGGGTAGGCGGGAGGAGGGGTGTCTTCAACAAAATTGTAACGTTCTAACTTTCCAAAACCTCCCCAAGATTGATTGTTCTTATGGCGTGTGTCCAAGCGAATCTCATCTTCCTAAAATTTCTCAGCATTCTTCAGTGATGGACCAATTTCTAGAGCGCAGTTTGCAGTGATAGTGTGTAACTGAGAATGTGTGCGCTCAATTCATAACCTCGATTTCCGCAAAAAACTGTCTGAAGTGATTTCATACCTCTAGGAATGCACACCCTCCTGAAAAATTATATTGTAGACGGCCATTTTGCGTCTACAGTTAAGAGGGAGTGAAGTGTATTTTGAATGTTTTGCCACAACAGACTTAAAGTTGACAGTTGTGTATTTTGTATTGTTTTTTAATATCGCAGTTTCTACGTAATCGTGCAGAAAGGTTTGCCAATATTTCGATGTTTGATGTTTGCTGTCAGCTTCTTCTGCTTTTTTTCATTCAACAGCCCATTTTCTCGATTATTTCTTCAAAATGGCAACGTTGATGGCATATGTGTTTGTCAATAAGAATTTTTGGGTGTTTTAAAAATTGCTCGAATTGCAAGTAATGAAAAAGGAAAAGGAGATGTAGTCAAAACAAACCAAATATATTTTGACAAGTATTCCCAAATGACAGTGGAAGTGAACTATAAATATAAAGATATTCCTTTCTTAGAATTTTCAAATATTTGAAAATATATTAATTTTAATTAGTTTAGAAGGTATAAAGGGACATGGAATCTGACTTTTTTTCAGTGTTAACCTCGATCGCTTCGACCGCTGATTGAACCGTGGAATTTATCATTCGCTATAGTGATCGACGCGATCGTAGCACTCATAAAAGGCTTGTTTTATCTTCGACGATCTCTTTTTCTTTAAATTTATTTTGAAACATTTGGCTGGTTTTACACCGTCATTTTCTAACCTGAAACAAGAAGCAGGAACTTTTGGCACCCAGAAGCATTAAACTTACTTCACTTTCAAGGTAAGGTATAAATTTAGTTTCGTTTTCAATAATAGGGTATCTGATTAACTGTATAATAATGGTGTAAGCAAGTCACAGACAATAGGTGCTATCTATTATTTGTGTACTGGTTTTAAGTGATTGATTCCAAAAATATATTGAATAGTGATCGCAGGTGGAACGCATAAAAGCAATTTGTAACCAGAACTAGCCTTTTCAAGGATTAATTCGCCTTCGAAGCGCTTGCACAAAGCATAACTCGTAAGAATGATCTGCTTAGTTAAAAGTTAATAGCTTAAAGCCTTAAATCACCAAATGCTTAGGATGACGCCCACAAAATTGATGATAATAGAACAGTCTGGCTTTCGCGTTTTCTTTAAAGCTCTGACAAAACGAGGAAATAATGTATTTCCTTGTTTTGCCAGGCCCTATAGTTTGTCTCTAAAAACACAACTGAGAAACACCCGTTGCTATCGACAGGTTTTAAAAAGAGCAACGGGTCGGTATGCTAAATATATTCGTTCTAATATATAGATGCTTTGTTTCACCCGAGTCAGCACTCGATTGCGTCAATTGGACTTTGATTTCACCGGAAGAGTCCGTAAGGCTCAGAACTTATAGGAAGACCTTGCTTGAAATAAACTGAGCCTTAACGAGGTCCTACCATCAAAGGACATAAAATGAGAAGTTTTATCTGGAAAGGTCTGGCAAAACCTGGAAATATTTTTTTCCAGAAATATGTTTCCTTGTTTCTCATTATATTATCACAAAATGTATGACTCATCAAATTAAAACGGATCTGTCGTTCGTTTTCAGCTTCAAAACATTTCACGTAACTGAGCTATGTTTCTTGCTTAAGTTTTGATGAACACATTCGACAATTCCAGCGAATACCAAATATTGGCCATCGTAAGAGTGTGGCTCTTATTCTTACGTGTTGATTTCTTGCTGACAGCCTTGGTTTATTTTTAAAAGTGGATGACGACCCATGAAACCGCAACTTTTACCGAACTGAAACTAATTCCCAGAATAAAGAATACAATTTCGTTAGTTCCCTAAACTATTATTGTTCAATGAACTTGATATTCGAGTCAGTTTAGATCTCTTCTCGCCAATGAAAAGAGAACTGACGGAGAGAATAACACCAACTGAAACTTATCCAAAAAGAGAGCATTTAATAAAAGTAAAATACTTATTCCATGCCGAGTATTAAACAATCAACTCTCTCTAATTCTGAGTCGCAATCAATCGTTTAGGCTTTCTAATCAGCTAACTCCAAGAAATAGACAGCGAATTATGGTTTGCTATTAGTCGCAAGATAATACGATGTACCATGCGCATTGAGGAGTCGTTCGCAGATTAAGCACAGAGTTTCCCTTCTAATGATCTTGCAAACCGTATTAAAATAACACGAAGTGAAGTATCTCGCACAAATCAAAGCCGCATTTAATGCCGAGAAAGAAACTTGAGTGAGAAGTCAACTTCTGCTCTGAGCTCCCGGTAACGTTCTTACTACACATATTTTACAATATTATTTTGTCAACTAATGCTTTCTTACCAGACAAGGCACAATGAATTCCGTTGCAAGATAGGCTGCGTGTTAAAAACATATTATACATATTAAGTTGCGCATAAAGTTACAAAAGGTCAACATATTATGGACCTTGATTACTTTGTATCCGGCTAGAAATGAGGATCTCGCAATTAACAATAACATTATATATATTTGTTTCCTATGTGGTCTTTGGCTTCTATTAGGTAAGGCCACAAAAAAAAAAAAAAAAAAAAAAAAAAAAGCTACAAATACTCCTGACTCCTGGTCAAACAGGCGCACATGAACCCTCACGCGTGAGGATGGTCATCGAAATGTATCGCAACACAAATATCATTAATGACAACTTAGAACATACACCTTCTGCCCTCATTTTGTTTCTTCAATATTTGTCTACTAGCTTTAAATGTTTCCCTGTAGCGTTGCCTTTTGTTCATGCATTAGCTTGATTCTTTTTTGAAAGAGATCATTTGATCATATCTAGTTAATAACTGTTAATGTGCAGAATAAAACTATACCAAAAAGCTTCAACGAAACAAAACGGAGATTCAGTTAGGAAAACAAATGCCAAATTTGTGTATATTTTCATCTAACACCTGGTATGAGCAGTATGTACTCGACTTCTTAAGACTTCATTCATAATGAGAGATTATCTCCTAATATTTCTGTTTTACTACTTTTGCGTTTTTTGATTGGCTATCGATCCAACTAATGATCTAGCTATTTATCTGATATTGCTAAGAAATCGTAAAAATATAATATCTCTTAACTAGTACTTGGACAATACGTCAATGAAAATTTATTAGTTGTGTGATGTCATTAGTTTCAATAGCTGAGATTATTTACTGATTTGAAATTAAGACCTTTTGAAGAATATTCTATACTATATTCAGCTTCTAGTCAATTCTAGAAATAAGCGCTTTATAAATAAACAATGAAAAAAGCCTAAAAAAAGGAAACATAAATTTGTAATTGTGTAAGTACTCTACAAAAAATGACGCAATATTAATCATCTTTGACGTAATTTTCATGGTTTTTGTTTTCGAAAAATATTTATAAAATTTCTTTTCTTTTCTTATATTTACAGCAATAAAGTTATCATGGATCGATTTCTTTTAATCGCATTTCTTTGTGTCAACTGGTCACATCTTGCCTTCAGTCAGGGTAGGTACAATGTGATGTTAGTTACAATGTATTGGTCTTAACATCGTGTAACACGGATTAAAATAAAACCGGCTGCTTTTGCCTTTGAGAGAAAGGAAGTGATTCAGCAATTAGTGAAAAAAGTAAGCTTAAAAGTTAAAAAAAAATAATGGTTCTAAGTTTCATTAGGTAAGACGTGAGCTTTTTGCGATGCACTTACAGAATTTTCAATGAGCTAGCAGAGTTACTGAGGTGTGTTAGACCTATGATAGTCAGGATGAAGCGAGTATGAATAATAATCCTTATTATTATTATATGTTATTATCTTTTAGCATGGACCTATATTCCAAATGCCTTACTAGGTAAGATTCTAATTAATACATAGAGTTAAATATCCACATGATTTGTACATTTTTAAAGGGCATGTTTCCTTTTGGTGTATATATTTTTTATTTTATTCAAATAGTTCATATTTCATTTTATTTTAGGTCCTGCTAACTGGGCAGGTATATGCAGCACAGGAAAAAGGCAATCACCAATTGACATTAAAAGCTCCGAGACAACTCTTGACACAGGCTTAGGAGCGTTCACACTGAAAAACTACGACAGGAAACTCAACAAAACCTTTACTGGCTCAAACAATGGCTACTCCTTGGGAATGTCATTCCCTGCTGGAGTGTACAATGTTAGTGGAGGAGGTCTGAACGATGTTTACACCACTGTTCAGTTTCACTTTCACTATGGACCAAACAACACAGTGGGATCGGAGCACGTTGTGGATGGAGAACATTATGCCGCTGAGGTGAGTGCGTGAGTGAACAAAATAAGAGTGTTATTGCCACGAAAAAAATCTCCAACGAGATTGTTAATGTAAGCGGATATTCACTCAGTAGATAAGAACCAAATCCACTGGTGTTTCTAAACGTTAACGCAGTGTTTTTAGGTCTTAAATTGTGCACTTTCTTTCGCCAAGTGTTTCAGATCTCTCCAGTGCATCTTTATGCAACCTCGCCTAAATTTGCTTTTTTTTTCTGGGCTCATATTTGATGGGCTTATGAGTATCAGGGGAATAAAACTGTCTGGAGACAGAATGACGTCTATTTTGACAGCCGTTCAAGTGTGATAATGATTATGATGATGACAATGATGATCAGAGATCTTCCTTTGCAATCCTTTTTCAGAATTTTAAATTGTTTCCAAAATGGAGGCAGCTGCAAACGATTAAAGCAAAAAAATGCCTAACTTACTTTGTACCATTTAATATTCTCTCTAAACGCTTAACCTTGTTCTGTTTTTACTTCGACAGTTGCACTTTGTTAGCTACAATACTAAATATGCCGACCTTATGGACGCACTCAACCATGAAGATGGCCTCGCTGTTCTTGGTCTCTTCATACAGGTAACTGGAATTAAAAAGGTTTATTGATGCTAAGTAATTCAAAAACCCCTAAAACTAAGCACACACTTTATAGACTCCGATGACCGGCAACTGAAGGTTTTGACCGCATATGTCACGATCCTACTCGGAGAACAAAAAGCATATGGTGTACATGAAACAGCTCTCAAACTGATAACATCTTACTCACAAACATAAAGTAGAATACAAGTGAATATATGAAAGATCGTATGTTTCAACTGCGGAGAAAGATATGAAGACATGATTGATCATCGCAGTTATACAGACAACTTAAGCAGTAGTGAAATCAAAGCCAGAAAAAAAATTCATGCCTGAATGGGATTCGAACCCATGACTTCTGCAATACCGGTGCAGTGCAATGAAGTCTTTATTCTCTAATAATATACGTGAAAAAATTACTCGATTCTGATTGGCCGAGAGCAGTGCAGTTCAAGTGTAACACCAGTGCAAAAAGTGTAATACCAGTGCAAATCACACATCGTAATTCTGGATTATGACTGGCTGAAAAGCAATAGGAAATTTTCTAAGCCAATGATATCACGTAAAATGATGACAAAAATTTTGGGCGGAAACTTTGAAAAAAGTTTTGTCGAATGAGAAAAAATGGCTTCAAGGAAGATCTTCCGGGACTACCTCCACGCGAATTTTTTCATGTTTACATTATTAAAGCCCGAAGCAGCTCGTGTAATTTCACCTTTTTGAAAAACTCACCCTTGCAAATTAATTCCAAATTGAACTCGAAACCGTATCATACCTTACAAACACTTTCATTATGAACCCTAGTGTGGGAATTTAGACGAACTATTCCATTGTTTCTGACATTAAATAAATGGTCTTATCGATCCTCTCTTATCTTAGCATGCGACTTATCATCAACTACGTATACGTTTTTGTACAGTTGTCAGTGCATGCTCTGCTTACACGATTGATCAAGATTATATAAATTAAATTTTTATGTAAATTTAATTTCATTCGTGCGATCCGTCTTAGCAAAAGCTAATTAATATTTATTGTTTTTTACTCTACTTTCTTCAGGTCGGAGGCAAAAATAACACAGCATTTTCGTTTCTGGAAAGTGCCCGAAACCTTACTTCTAGCTGTAAGTCATGTTTTTTCTCTGTATTTGAAGAATTATTTTTCATAACCTTAATAGAAAGCTCTATAAGATATTATTGTTATATATTATTATAACACATCATACTTTTCAATTCATGTAGTTATATTAATAAATTGGTTATCATTTTCTACAGACACTTCTATCAGTGACGTTCCAGCTTTCAGATTTGACACAATGTTGCCTGCCAATAAGACCAAGTACTTCCGTTACAGTGGTTCACTAACCACTCCCTCGTGCAAAGAGAGTGTAACTTGGACGGTTTTTAGGGACGCTGTCAACATATCGGAGTATCAGGTACACTTCAATTCAATTGAGTTGAATTAAAATAAACTACTTTTTGGTCAGAATAGTCATTGTCTCGTCAGCAGGGTGATTTTCTCTAACGTTGAGTTTATTTTTCCCAGATGAACATTCTGCGTCAACTAAGGAAGACTTACACCACGAAAAGTGTCGGAAATTTCCGTCCCGTACAGCCACTTTACGACCGAGTCATCAGGGCTAGTTTCCAAGTTGGCGAGATGACAAACACCACTTCGACTACTGCCAGCACCAATGGGGCGGAAGCTACCACTCCCACTATAACTGACCAAAAAAGTACCTCTTCAATCCCTTCTACTGTTCTTTCTACTACAAATGCGGAGGAATCACCCCCAGCTCCAACTGTTGAATTTGACCTTGGATCATCTGCTGTTCGAATGACCGGTGGCCTGGTTCTGTCGATGTTGTTTTCTGCCCTGACAGCTTTATTTGTGCATTAACACGACGTCATGTTGACACTAATGTAGTTTCACATCTAATTGTCTTGTACCAGCGTCCACTCAGAAATGACATTCAAGACCAGCCCAACGTAAACGGGATTACCACGTCAGTAATTACTTGCAAATTGGCAGGAATCTGTAACCTGTGGTCAGGCTCGATTTTAGTTTCACCATAAACTTCACCTTGTTATTAGGTGCACTTGAGCACAGGCCTCAGTAATCCTGTTCGGAGTTTTGTCGGTATACTCTACCTGCGCTAGCGGTTATTTGGCTCTTAGGCCCACCATCATCTTTTGACAACGCGCAAACACGTAACCTTTATTTCCACTCTGCTCTCCCACACTCAAGGTCTTCCTAGTCCCCCTTTTTTGACTTAGATGGGTGGCTATGCCATCCCCCTTTCTAAACTAAACAGGAGGATTGGGTCCCCACCCTCTGACCAACCCTGCAAGATTGTAATGCCAACTGGAATGCCAACAAAAGCATTTTAGCAATCACCCACGTAAAAGAATATAAGAACGTCGCTAAAATTCGCGGAATTACAGGTTACAGGTTCTTAAGTCCAACGAATTGCAAAAACAACAACAAAAAAATGCATGTTTGGCTACTATTCGACCAATCAGAAGCAAAGTAAGATTAACAGGCTTTGGTGTATGCGTTTTACCGCGCATGATGGAGGCTGAAATTAAGGTTTATTGCGAGTTCTGGTGGCTTTTTAGTTCATTCATGCGTTTAGTGAAGGTTGAGGAAAAAAAAAGCCGCATACGACAAAAAAATGTAAAACAAAATGAAAAGAGAAACAAGAAGGCAAACATAAAACAAATGATTAGTATTTGCATAAGCATCGTAATTTTATGTATGATTGTGTTAAGGTAAAGAAATAAAGAAGCTTAAGAGATATTTTAACTCTGTCGTCCTTGATCTTAGTTATTTGTAAGTACTTGGTTGAAGTGCTTCAATTTAAATGGGGCTACGTCAATTGGACAATTCTAGCACTTAAATCACAGAATTGACTGAAATATCGAAATAACTGCTTCCAACTGTAGAAGTAAGAACCCAAGCGAAATACAAAATAGACAAAGAGGAGCACGTTTGAGCGAAATTGAAGGAGTTTAGAAAAGGATTGCATTCAAGCATCATTGGAATTCAGAGGCCCACATATTTTCAAGTTTGCCTCAACTTGTAGCATAAGGTTTGGCTTATGTTGCTCGGGGATCAAGCAACAAAGTTTTGAGATTTGATTTTATTTGTAACATGTACATGAATGAACTGTTTTTACCGTCTGTGGGGAATATATACACCTTTTGTGTATTTGGTGGGGATGAAGTGCTCCCATAGAGGTCACCCTTTACCCCATAGACTCTTATGATTCCTTAACCCGGGGAATTCGACCCCTAGAGAGGATTATAAGCAGTACACTTATAATTGTACGCAGTACACTTGCGGAAATAATAAATCTTTCTATTTCATCTGGGATGTATCCCACTAAATTAAAAATGGCAAAAATTATTCCTATTTTTAAAGCCGAAGATAATACTAATGCAAACAACTATAGGCCTATTTCTTTGCTGTCTAACTTTAATAGGATCTTCGAAAAACTGGTCTACTCCAGAATGGAATCTTTCATTGAGCAAAATGATATACTTTCGTCATCTCAATATGGCTTCCGCAAAGCGCATTCAACACAGCATGCAATTCTTGACATTGTAAGTACCATACAGGAAAATATGGACAAGCGCTTGTTCTCATGTGGTGTATTCATTGACCTGAAAAAGGCTTTTGATACAGTCGATCGTAAAATTCTTTTACACAAGTTAGATCACTATGGTTTTCGTGGTGTTATAAATAAGTGGTTCTCATCTTACTTGGATGGTCGAACTCAAACTACGCAAATTGGCTCTTATATATCTAAAAGGCAAAATACCACTTGTGGTGTACCGCAAGGCTCAGTCCTAGGCCCTTTACTTTTCCTTATTTATGTCAACGATATCCAAGAATCCTCTGACAAACTTAAATTTTTTTTATTTGCTGACGACACCAATGCCGTATATGCTGACAAAAATCTTAAGTCCCTTGAGTCGACTGTAAATCAAGAACTCTGCAAGTTGTTCGATTGGTTAACGGCTAATAAATTAACCTTAAATATTAAAAAAACAAATTTTGTTATCTTTAGACCAACTCAGAGAAAACTTACTTATCATCCCAAAATTATGATATTCGATAATGATCAACAAAAGAATGTGGCTCTAGAATGTAAAGAATTTGTGAGATATCTAGGTGTAATAATTGACAATAATCTTTCTTGGAAATATCATATTGATCATGTAGCTATTAAAATAAGCCGAACTGTAGGATTGATTTGTAAACTACGGCACTTTCTGCCAAGACAAACTCTTTTAACTATTTATAGATCCTTAGTTACTCCTTATTTAACCTATGGTTTGGTGGCCTGGGGCCAAGCATATAAATCACACCTTGAAAAGCTTCTCAAGCTCCAAAAGCGAGCTCTTCGCTTTATTTATTTTTCTGAGCGAGATCAACATACGATTCCTTTATTTATTGATGCCAGTGTTTTACCGTTAAAATTTTTGTATTATGAGCTTTTAGCTAACCTTATGTTTGAAATAAGACACAGAAATGCTCCTGGAAACATTCAAGATCTCTTTCAAGACATTTCTGATATTCATTCTTACAATACTCGATCCTCTGTCTCAAATAATTTTTACACACAAAGTTCTAGACTCTCAATTCAAGTGAATTCATTTTCTAGAATCGGAACAAAAATTTGGAATGAAATGCATATATATTTAAGAAAGCTTCCAAAAAATGTCTTTAAGAGGAAAATAAAACAAATACTTTTTGAAATTCTAGCTTCAGAAGACTGTTATATTGATCTTACAGAAATCGTTCAAAAAGTAAAGCTGAATTTATTTTCCTCCTAGTATGTATTCATTAATACTCAATAATTTCGCTTTAGTGTATCTGTAGTCTCTCGTCGTAACTGTTGTCAATTATTATTTGTAATATCGTTAGTTTATTAGTTGTCTTTAGTCATCGTTGTCAATTCTAGTCTCTTTAGTTCTCTTGTTACCTTCAGTTGTATTTAGTTGTACCTAGTTGTATATCAATAACTCCTCCAAACATGACCCGCCTAGATTAGCTCAGCTATCCGCGGGCATGTTACAATTGTAATTTTAATTTGATAACAAATAAAATGTATGTATGTATGTAACTCTCCATACCCTGGGGGATTATTACTCCCTAGAGAGGATTATCGCCTCTCTCTGACTATCCTGGGGGATTATCACCCCCTAGAGAGTTTGATCACCTCTCACTCAGTACCCTTGGGGGATTATCACCCCCTCTTGAGGATTACCACCTCGCACTGAGTACCCTGGGGGATTATCACCCCCAGGACGATCCTTACACCCCTAGGAAAAAGTGACCTAGAATTCTTCATTGGAGTGCTTCATTCCTTACCCCTTTTCCCCACACATGTTCTGGTTGTGTTGTTTGTTTATATATAATTATAGTAAGGGTTATGGTTTAGGAACATTAAAGCCAATTTATATCAAAATATAAATTATAGTTAATGTCTAACCATACACCCCAGGAGAGAGAATAAATCAGGTCACTTCTGGTCACGGATCACTTCCCACATATGAGTTACTCATGTCGGATGATCCCGCTCAGTCAATCAGTATCTACCATGCACATGAAATCTTGCACTGTATAATCGAATTTAGAATAATAGAATAATTTAGGTCTAAATTGCGGAAAACCGAAACGAAATATCATAATTTTGGGCGCATTTACCGTATTTTTAAACTGAGCGTAGGCTTCAAACTGCTTAAAATAATAGCGATTTAGACCTGTACGCTAGTTTAAAAAAGCTTAAAAATACCGTTTTAGGCCTAAGCAAAACCGGCTGCTTGCGGTTAGCTATAATCTGTTGCGCGGGTCAGCGACTATTATACTAATTTTGTAAATGTAAACAAAGTGAAATAAAATTCTAGCTTACCTGTCGCGTCTGTCCGCATTTTTTTCCTCTTGATTTCCTTCCTCAAATTCAGACCCATGCGATGAAACATACTTCGTTTGACTTCCCACCATGTATTTTCAATACGCTGGGTGTGCGAACCTGTGTCTGGGTCTACGAAGTTTAGGCTGTGGTTGACTGTGAGAAGCGATTGGGAGAAAGAAAGAAATCACCCCCACCCCGTTCCTTTTATCCACCAGAGACCCACACATGCGATGCCTGTTTTCGTGCAGCGTGCAACATGCGTTAAACACACGAATAAGTAAATTGTAATGTTAATTTTTTTGGAATGGGAACGAGTCAAGTAAAATAAAAATTACTTTTGTACGGGTAATTCTCAACTGAACCTCGTAGTGTAGTGGTGTAGAAGAGAAACTGGTAAGCGAGAGGTATGCGAAAGGTAAGTGGTTCGAGACCTGATGGGACGAGAAAAAAAGAAGAAAAAAAAATCCGTAGGAAGCCTGGGTAATATGGAGAAGAAAAAGAGAGAAGAATGGAGCTAGGGGAAGAAGAGAATCGACGAAAAGACAACGCATGATAGCGCGCCACAGCGCGCAATCAAATCCTCTTTTATTCACACAGTAAGTAGTAATTATCAATGTATATATTCAATACATTAGGGAGTTGCTATTGTCTTCAAAAACAATAGAGCGCATACATAATTAATAATTCTGCATGCATAATAAATGGGGTTATACGGAAATCTTTCCAGGTCTTTGACCTTGGGCAAGAGCCTCCTTGTATAAAACTTTGTTACTTCCCTTCCTCCTCTCCATGGACATAGTTCTGTAGGAAAAGAAAAACCCCTCATAAATTGTAAATAAAAACATTCCCTTCACTTCAGGTTCATGATTGAAACAAAACCGTCGGAAATCATTGTTATGATATTGAAGGAAATTCTTTTTTTTTCCTATAGATTTCCTGTTTACCCGCAAGCTACAATCAAATTGTTTATGTTTGACTTAGCTTAAAGTAAACAAGATTTTGCCAATATCCATGTCTCACTTAAGTGAAATTGGGCAAAATACTCTTGGCAGTCCTGGCATTCTCAAGTTGATTGTCTAAAATAAATTTCAAAATCATGTATTGTAATTTTTGCATAATAGTAATCATTGTTATACAGCTGTTTCATAATGTTAACTGAACAACGGTCGTAACCAATTTACCTTGACCCAAAATGCACTGCTGACTCATATACATTACTATATTGTCAATTTTGGACTGACTGGTAAATATGGTGAACTCTCATTTAATGATTTCATTTTGAAATAGTCTGTTGTTATTCTTTGACACTACATCATGTACAAGTTAATATGATAACAATGTTCCAATTCCAATCGAAATTAATTATTATCCATTTTAAAATTTATAAGCTGTTTGTGTAAACAAACTGTTATTTGATTTTTGTATTTCTTTTCTATTTCGAGCAGTCTGGCCTCGAACCCTGGTTGGGAACATTGTATTGTGTTCTTGAGCGAGACACTTAACTCTCACAGTGCCTCTTTCAGGTGTATAAATAAATACTGGCAAATTTGATATTGCGAGATAACCCTGCGATCGACTAGCGTCCCAGCCGGGGGGTAGTAGGAATGCTTCTAGTCGCTTCATGCTACAGAAACGGGGATAAGTGCTGATCTGATGGACCACTTGGCTCATATGCAGAGGTTATTTCCACTTCGGGGTTGCTGTTTGCCTCGTTTTTAGAGCGAATACTCGTGCAAAACATTTCAAATGAAAATGACTTGATTTTCAAGAGAATGAACGTACAGGTGACATGCATTTTCATACGAATAGTTTTGCACAAAGACTCGTTTTGCCACAGAGGCAAAAATCAACTATTCATCTATGAGCTGGCTCAGGGAGCCTTTGATTCTGTAATTAACTTCAACATATCTTAATGCGGAAAAAAATGTTCTTACCCTATATTTACTAATCGTGGTAAGTAAGAAGACCTAGATATCACCCTACCTACTTGGGTTGCCTATCAGGAACAGATTATATAACATGTCGAATTATTCTAGCATTTTGATTGGTTCTGACTTATGATCTATCGGAGGACAGACGCATAGATAACATCACGAACACCTTTTTTGTTTTTTTCGTATATGAAAACAAGTAGATTCCATGTTGCCGTGCATCTTTTCAGTCATAGATCACTTACATGTACAATGTAATAATCAAAATTTGCTTAAAGTAATTAAAGTTAAACTTCCTAAACTGTGAGAAAAAATCTGGGCAACACTTAGGACCTTTATAGTGCGAGATTATGTGTACAAAGAGTGGAGAAATACGCACGAATTCGAAGGACCTTTTAGGTGCTACATGTCTGTTTCTCCTTGGCCTTAGGTTCCTAGTCCAAATGTCCAGAGGTCCCAAATTCCATTCCCGACAGTTCCGAGAAAACCAAATCCGAGTTTATAAGTTTTGCGCGTATAGGTTCAGTGGCTGACCATATGAGAAGCGTTTTCAAGCTTATTAGCTTGATTATATGTCGTGTCTGCGTCGATTTTCATGATTTATTTAATCTATAGATTTAGCCAAGCCTAAAATCGGCGGGGTACCATAAAATACTAATCATTTAACGGACACAATAGCCTTTAAAGACTGAAATTTACCAACCAACATTTCACCAAAACAAAATTATTGAACCACAAAAGAAAACGAGTAAATCTTCATTAACACAATATGGAAATGACTGCGTGCGAGTGTCAGATTGCAAATCCTGTTTGGCAGGGGTATTTTGCAGAACACTGCAAATGCACTGTTTGCTTGGGGTTAGTTTCACTGGTGTTTTCTTCTTTTGGAGCTTTTATTTGTTGGAAAGAGCCAAGTACAATATAATGCTGCCCTTAACAAATAGAGGCCGACTGGAAGCAAACATGAATGAAACCAATTAACCGCGAGCAAACAGTGCATTCGATGTTCTGCAATCGGGGCGTTCTGCAAGATACCCCGGCCGAATCCTGTTCGCTTTAAAGCATAAAATTATCAACGAAAGATAGCCGAATGAAAAAAATGTTAAAAAACTTCGTTTAAGATTGATCATCATTTAAGATAAATCCAAGAAATGTATTTAGAAGTAGAAAAACGTCAAAAATTTCATAGACGTGCGGTTTTGCATTCTGCGCGTTATTAATTATTCACGCTAACGCGTAATTTAAATATTTTTGTCGACGGCTTTGTAGTCATTTTGTTGGCCATAGCGTCACTAGTCCTTTGAAAAAATCCAATCTAACTTCGAAGCAATACTCGACATCACCATTTGTTTTCAGAAGTCCCGGAAGCTGCATCAAATCTGCAATCTGTCTTTAATTTGCTTCCATCGAAGGAAAGAAAATTATCCACTTATTCTTCACCAGCAAGGTTTTCATGACCCTCTACCTTAAGATGGCTTACTACAGTTTTTCGGAGAATCATTAGCGTGCGTTATGATTGCCTGCCAGACGCCAGTATTAATCGCGCTTGCAAAAATGACGCAAGTTACCCTAAGAAGAAACTAAAACCACTTCAGCACATGAAAGACGTTAAATCACTTCGGTTCTTCGTAGCAATAGTTTCAAACTCCGTTCAAACATGTGTTTAAGCCAAGGGCCCAGAAATATGACAAAAAGGTCGATAAACAACCGGTAAGAGAGCTCTAATTTACTCTTTCTTGCACGTGATAAATGGCGTGTCAAAGCCAGCCTTCGATCGAGGATTGCTCGAAAAGCTACCGAACAACCCATGTACCAATTTGTGCAAGTGGTGTTTGTGCGGACGTACAGACTGATGGTTCTACCAACAGTCACGTTGTCGTTTTTAGATCGATGATTTACCGATGGGCCAATTTCAATATATGTGACCCTCCACGGGGATAAAGTGATAGCACGCTCAAAACACGCTAACACAGCACGCTTGGTGTGTCCTAAGACACGCTTTATGCGCATATTTAATTCGTGGCACAATGAAGGACACACAACGATTTGTTAACACGCTAAACCTAGCCAACTGTATGTGACCCTCCACGGGGATAAAGGTGATAGCACGCTCAAAACACGCTAACACAGCACGCTTGGTGTGTCCTAAGACACGCTTTATGCGCATATTTAATTCGTAGCACAATGAAGGACACACAACGATTTGTTAACACGCTAAACCTAGCCAACTGTAACACGCTTAGTGTGTGAGTTAGCACGCTAGAACATGCTAGAACTAAACGGTACATCGCAGAAAGTTTGCGATCTCGCTCTCTAAAATTTTACTCTAAAAGCTGCTAAATTAGCGACAATTAATAAATAGCGACAAAGAACGGGAAAAAAACTTGGTATCCGTGTTGGACAACGAACAAAAGATACTATTATTCTGAATGAAACACAAGTAGAACATTTTTAAACAAACTGATCACCTTACTTCCTTTGGAAACAAATACAGCTAGAGAAGTTGCTGTCTCTGATTCTCATCGGTGCCGAAGAACACCTTCAGCTCAAAACAATAGACCTCAGTACGAGGCTCTGGGGAATAACGGCAGAATTTGTGGGGTTTATTCCCCAAAGCCTTGTGCTGAGGTATATTGTTTTAGGCTGAGTGGTAATATATCGAAATTGGTCTATTCTCTCTGATAAGGAGATAGGAACGCCTTTACATTTTGAGGCAAAGTTGAAAACTTGCGGGCCTCTGAATTTTAAGTTTAAGTGAATGTAACTCTTTTAAATCTCTTAAATCTCTGTTTTGGATTTTCTGCATTACGTTTGTGGTTTTGAAGCAGTTATTTTGATATTTCAGTTAATTCTGTGATCATTTGGTTAGTGCTGAAATTGTTTAAATTAGCTTGACCTAAAGTAGCCCCTAGTGAAGCACTGTAACGATTGACTTACAGATAACTACGACTGAGGAAGAAAGAGTCGGTATGCCTCTTAAGCTTCTTTATTTCTTTCTTTGAAATATATATAATACATAATTAAAATGTCGGTGCTTGTGCAGATACTAATTTAAAGGTGAATTGTTTAGGTGTTATGTTTGCATTTTTTCTCATGTTGTTTTTCTTTTGCATTTTTTTTTTTTTTTTTTTTTTTTGTGTGGTATTCGGCTTTTTCTTCCACCAACTCCACTAAACGCATTAATGAACTAAAAGGCCACCAGAACTCGCAATAAAACCTTAATTGCAGCCTCCATCATGCGCGGGAAAACGCATGCACCAAAGCCTGTTAGTTTTACTTTGCTTCTGATTGGCCGAGTAGCAGCCAAACATGCGTTTTTTTGCCACTGGTTGGACGTAAGAACCTGTAACCTGTAACTCTGCGAGTTTTAGCAACGTTCTTAGAGTCTTTTACGCGGGTCCCTTGCTAAAATGTTTCGTAAGCCATTCTGGCCCGAATATTTCCGAAACTAAAACGGAAAAATCTCCGCCTAAGGATAGTCACCTTGTTGGGATGATTGAACTTTTTGGACAAATCGCGATGAAGAATGCTAGCTACGAGAACTAGGAGCCATCTAAACTGCTATTAAGGGGCAGAGTATACCGACAAAACCACTCGGACTCACTCCGAGTGGACAGCTGAGGCCTCTAATCAAATGCACCAATTAACAAAGTTAAATTAAGTTTGAGGTGAAACGAAAGTAAAGCCTGACCACAGGTTACAGATTCCTGTCAGTTCGCAAGAAGTTACCGACGCGGTAATCGCTCTTACTTTCGACTGGTCTTGGAATGTCATTTCATAAGTGACTCTGATACAAGACAATTAGATGGAAAACTACAATGGTGTCATTATGATGTCGTACTAGTTCACAAAAAGAGCAGCAAACAACATCGACAAAAACAGGCCACCGGTCATTCGAACAGCAGATGATTCAAGGTCAAATTCGACAGTTGGAGCAGGGGGTGATTCCTCTGGATTTGTAGTGGCAACAACAGTAGAGGAGATCGAAGAAGTAGCTTTTTGGTCAGTTATGGTAGCAGTGGTAGTGCCAGTCCAATTGGTACTAACTGTACTGTTGATCTCAGTCGAAGTGGAGTTTATAATCTCGGCAACTTGGAAACTAGCTCTGATGATTCGGTTGTAAAGTGGCTGGACGGGACGGAAATTCCCGACGCTTGTCGTGGTGTAAGTCTTCCTGAGTTGACGCAGAAGGTTCATCTGGGAAAAAGAAACCCAATGTTAGGGAAAAGCACCTTGATGACGAGGCAGTCACTATTCTCACCAAAAAAAATAGCTTATTGGTGTAACAAACAGGTCTGTGGCAACTGAATTCAAAACACACGGTAGTGTACCTGATACTGCGATATGTTGACCGCGTCCCTAAACACCGTCCACGTGACACTCTCTTTGCAAGAGGGAGTGGTGAGAGAACCACTGTACCGGAAGTACTTGGTCTTATTGGCAGGCAATATTCTGTCAAATCTGAAAGCTGGAATGTCACTGATAGAAGTGTCTGTAAAAAACGATAAAACCAGGCGATGTATTAAAATAACTACATGAACTAAATAGTAGATATGTAATAATAATGTGTAATGATAAAATATTAAATGGTTTTCGATCATGTTATGAAAAAACTCTTACTGATAATAGGGAGAAAACATCATGCACTTACAACTCGAAGTCAGGTTTCGAGCACTTTCCAAAAATGAAAATGCCGTGTTATTTTTTCCTCCGACCTAGAAAAGTAAAAGTAAAAAAAAGTATAAATTGAATTTTCCTGAGAAGGATCGCATGCTGAGATAAGAAAAGAAAGATAAGATGATTTATTCAATGTCAGAAACAGGCCACGCGTTAGTGTAAATTTCCTAGCAGGGGTCATGATAAAATTGCAAGTTAACTCCATTGCATTTTACTTTATCCTTTACGGTCTTTTGGGTTAGACTTTATCAGTTGGAGGGCTGGTTATTGTACGCCACATACTTTTAGTTTTGCGAGAAGTAGATCGTAACATGTGCATTCAAAAGCCTCAGCTACCGACGTCGGGGTCGATAAAGTGTTTGCTTAGTTTTAGTGGTTTTTGAATTACTCAGTATCAATGAAACTTTTAATCCGAGCTACCTGTATAAAGAGACCAAGAACAGCGAGGCCATCTTCATGGTTGAGTGCGTCCATAAGGTCGGCATATTTAGTATTGTAGCTAACAAAATGCAACTGTCAAATAAGTAAAAAACAAACAAACAATAGAACAGCAGTTAAGCGTTTGGTGAGAACATTAAATACTACTCTGTGAGTTAAGAATTTTGTTGTTCTATTTTTCTTCAGATGGTTCCGGGCTAAAGAATGAGAAGAAAGATATCTTATTCTGATCGTCATCATCATTATCATAATTGCGCTGATGACGAGATAAAAGTCATTCTGTCTGGCTACAGTTCCGTTTTGCTTGCACTCATAAACTAAAAGGAGCCAGCACTTCTTGAGATCTCTTAAGAAGGCGCAAATAGAAGAAAGGCTGCCTACAGCTGCACTGGAGAGAACTAAAATGCTTGGCGAAAGAAAGTGTAGAAATTACGATCTAAAAGCATTCCTTTAACTTAAAGCAAGACCATTGGGTTTCTATTCTATTTACTGAGCGAATATCCACTAAAATAAACAATTTCGTTGGATTTTTTTTTCATTACATCGTTCCTTTAAAGCAGAACTTCCTTGCTTTCTCACTCACTCACTCACCTCGGCGGCATAATGTTCTCCATCCACAATGTGTTCCGATCCCACCGTGTTGTTTGGTCCATAGTGAAAGTGAAACTGAACAGTGGTGTAAACATCGTTCAGACCTCCTCCACTAACATTGTACACTCCTGCAGGGAATGACATTCCCAAGGAGTGGCCATTGTTTGAGCCAGTAAAGGTTTTGTTGAGTTTCCTGTCGTAGTTTTCCAGTGTGAACACACCTAAGCCTTTGTCAAGAGTTGTCTCGGAGCTTTTAATGTCAATTGGTGATTGCCTTTTTCCTGTGCTGCATATACCTGCCCAGTTAGCAGGACCTAAAATAAAATGAAAAATGAAGTATTTGATCAAAATCAGAACAAAAGCAGCTGGAAGAAACATAATTTTTTCGACCAAACTTGAAGTTTCGAATGCTACTACTACTACTACTACTAATATTTATATACAGGATAAGCCCCGTCAGTGTAATAAACACTGGTATCAAAGGAATTTCTGTTATTTATAGAGTACATAAGTAAAAATACAAAAGTTCCAAAAGGTAAAAAGTCACTTAGAAAATTGTCACACGGCCAAAAATCTATAAAAGAAGAATGCATCTACACATATCATAAAACGTATCATCTAATTAAGGAAAAAGTCTTAAGTGTCCCTTGAGAATTCAATGAAGGATTCCTTTGATTTATTATGGGGAGGAAGACCATTAAATTCCATCGCACCAGAAATATAAAAAGATCTCTTGGCGACCTTTTTATTTTACTCGACATATATGTTCAAAAATTAATGGGCAGAATAAGAATGGAGATGGCCAATAATAGAGCAGAAACGGGGCCCTGGTAACTAATTACAAAACGTGTTGAAAGAGGAACAAGAAGATCTGTTAGATCTTATAACCGCGCTTTTAAAATTTAACTGTTTGCTTAGCACTACCGTCAGAACGCAGTGCACATTCCAAAGCAGTCATTGATGATTCTTTTCTTACTGTAGACATCACATCACTTGATCAACACAAACTGTATTATTGCACCATCAGTGGTAGCCATTGACAAATCTCCGATGACGTAATGGTCTTAATCTTTGTAGAACTTTCTTCGGGATATGTATGGCCATGAGCGATATGAATGACACGATAATAACACTATTAACAACAGCTTTCTTTCTTAAAAGTCATGATTAAATTTAATTGGTGTTTTCCACGAGTAAAGGGCTAACAAAGTAGTCACACAAGTCATATAATTTAATAATAAAACTCTATCTCGACCGATGTATCGATTTTGGTCACTCCAGTGACCACAGATTGAAAACGTGACAGAAAATTGGCGTTACTTTCGATTCTCACAAATTTGGACAGTGGGATGATCTCATCATTAGCCAATTATAGGCCATCTTTCAGCTCTTTTCGTCATATCCCCCCCTCGGGAGAATTTCGTCAAGTTAGCTAATGTAGTATGCAAGCCACCGTAATGGCGGTCACCGTCGACGAAATGTTTATTTGCTCAAAATTGGGGCAAAATCTTTCGGACATGGAAATCAGGACATTTGTAAGGATACAGAAAGTAATTTGGGGCCGGTTGCTGGCTTCTAAGGCTGAATTTATCCAGAAGTAAGCTGTATTTTCGTTTTCGTGCCGAAAGCCGTGCGATGAAATGTTATCGGCTTGTTCTGCTGTCTTGTTCTGTTTTTCTCTTGGTGTTTCTTGTAGCCCGCCGAGGCCAGTCTTTCGTCTAAATCAGTTGAAAAAAGTTCGAAAAAGATGTTCCCATTCAAGTTTAAGCTCTCAGGCGATAATTCTGGAGATTTTTGGCCGAAACGTTCGGCTTTGTTATGTTCGTGTTTTTCGGTTGCTATGGGCGACCGTGGCTTCCTTTGTTAGGTCAAGTCTGGGGAGTGAGGTCACAAAAAAAATCTAATTAATTCTGGTTTTGTTCGATTTCGCTGAAATTTTAACACGATAAAGCTGGATTGTTAACGAATAGATTTACCGCCTGCCAATGTGTGGTAGCTATTAACGCTGAAGTGTTATATCGCTTCGAAGTCAGGGTTTTGACGAGATTTTTTTGCAACGTGTGGGTTCGGCGTGATTTTGTAATCGGAGGTTTTTGTTGACCCCGAAAGAAAAAATATCCGGAATAGGTCATTTCATCGACGATTCAAAGGAATATAAATATGTATATGTTCCGAGCTAAATTTCTGCTGAAAAAATATAATTTTTGACGAGCGCTGGGTTTTTAATTTTTTCCCGCGAAAGTCAGTATCGGAGATGAGATTTATTAATGTTTCAACACCTTTTGGCGAGTAAACATCACAGGTTGCGTGACTCAAAATTTGGCCGAGTGGAAGCTTGGGTCTGGTCGCAGACAAATCTGCGAAAAAAAAAAAACCACTGGTAAACCATGAACCGCGCTCGGCCCATGGCCGCGCGGTTAATAAATCGGTCGGCTGTGAAACATTTTTACTCAACATAGCATTGTTAACGTTTAACGCAGAGCTGCATGGTTCCAGTAACGAAATTTAAGATTTTTGGAGAAGGGCCAGATAAAGAGAAAACGAAATATTACATTTGCCTGACATTTATTCATTAATTATATTAATTATTATAGCTTGATATTTTAACTTAGTTAACTACCTTCACCACGTTACATGTAATGTAATTAATCTTCTTTTCAGTCCCCAAACTATGTTTTGGGGGCTTTTTTTTGGGAAATCCCCAACGTTGAAGAGTTTCATTCAGTCCACTACTATTATTTTCAATGAGGCTTGATGAGGGAAACCTCGTTGTCGTTAATATACTGGAATCTATTTTTGTTATAGACTTAATATAAGATTGGTGGCAAAGATCCCTTTTACACTGAAGGATTAAGGAATCGGTACTGAGAAAATTCGGTAGTTTCTGGTGCGAT
This sequence comes from Orbicella faveolata, assembly GCF_042242905.1. Lineage (NCBI taxonomy): Eukaryota > Metazoa > Cnidaria > Anthozoa > Scleractinia > Merulinidae > Orbicella > Orbicella faveolata. The sequence goes on from NW_028301541.1 coordinate 14,338,323, forward strand.
CACCAAATGACGTAATACAAAAGGTTGAAAGAAACTTAACAATACAGACACCACTATATACCAAAGTAATTCTTACCTAGTAAGGCATTTGGAATATAGGTCCATGGTAAAGCAGCTAAAAAATAATAATACATAATTATGAGGATTATTATTCATACCTTCAGCCTTTGATACACGCCCCCCCCCCCCTTTAACTCGACTCGCACCTTACCAAGTCAAACTCAGATCTATTATTTTGTTGAAATTTTCTGCTCACTTATTTCACCTATTGCTAAATAACTTCCTTCCGACTTAAAGACCAATATATTATAAATAACATCAAATTATACCTACCCTGACTGAATGCAAGATGTGACCAGTTGACACAAAGAAATGTGATTAAAAGAAATCGATCCATAGTAACCTTTATTGCTATAAAAATAAAAAGAAAAGAGATTTAATTATTTTTTATACAAACATAAGATTTAAATTACGTCAAAGATGATTAATACTGCACCAGTTTTTGCAGAGTACTTGTACAAATATGAATATATGTTTCCATTTTTCCACGCTCTATCTTTAATTAATGGTTATTTATAAATCGTTTGTCTCTAGAACTGACCAGAAGCTGAATATAGTATAGACTATTCTTCAAAAGATCTTAATTTCGAATCGGTGGAATAATCGTACCAGCAACTGAAACGTACTGACAGCACACAAGAATATTTTCATGAACGTATTGCCCAAGTTCTATCAAGTACTAGTTTCACGATTTTAAAGTAATATTCGGTACATAGCACAATCGTTAGCTACATCTCAAGTAAACCAAAAAAGCAAAAGTAGTAAAAAGCGAGATATTAGGAGAAAAACCATTCGTTATGATTAAAAACCACAAACGGCTCATACCAGGTGCCAGGTGGAAATATACACAAATTTGGTATTCGAGCTCTAACTGTGGCTTCTTCTTCTTTTATCATTTTCGTTTTGGAAAAGTTTGAATCTCTACAGTAACAGGTAGCAACTATAGGTATGATCACTTTCTAAAAAGATCCAACCTAAAATATATAAAAAAAGCCAACACTGAAGGAAAAGATTTCAAGCTGATAAACAAATATCGTATAGTAGAAACAACATGGGTCATTAATTATATTGTCTTAAGATATAGTTCGGTGACCATCCTCGCACGTGAGGGAGCATGTGCACGTTTTTACATTAATTCATTGGAAAGAGTGAGGCAAGCAACGAAGGTAGTTTACCAACGAAAAAAATATCTGAGTTATAAAAATACGACTGTGTTCATCACAATTTAAACAAGAAACATTGCTCAGTAACAAGACGAACGAGAAAGAAGGAAATAGCTCTATTTTAACTTGAAGAGCCGTGGAGGTTGTATTAATATATATTTATATAATTATAAGATGAGAAGGATTGCTACCCGTTTCTTTTCATACGCAATGTAATATCTATCATCTAACTTAAACTGAGGAGAGTATTTTTTCAAGCAAGGTCTCCCAATAAGTTTTAAGCAGAAAATCTATTAAAGAGCCACTCTTACGGTGAGTTCAAAGTCCAAAAGACGCAATCTTGTGTTGAGTTGGGTGAAAAAGAAGCAGCTGTATAATTTATTAAAACGAATATATTTAGCATACGAGCCCATGAGGTCTTTCTAAAACCTGCCGATAGCAAATGGTGTTTTTCAGTTGAGCGTTCTGAGTTCAAACTGAAGAAAACGCGAAAGCCACTAAGGCTGTTCAATTATCAGTAATTTTGGGGCGTTATCCTAGACCTTTGGGTATTTAGAATTTTTAGCAATTTACCTTTAAGTAAGCAGATCATTCATACGAATTATGCTTTCTGCAAGAGCTTCATAGGTAGAAATTAAATCTGGAAAAGGCTAGTTTTGGTTACCAATTGCGTTTTCGCGATCCATCCTCAAATGCTTACATACTTATTGAATTTACTCTACCCGCAATCACTGAACTCCCTATATTTTTGAAACCAATCACTTCAAACCTGTACGCAAATAATAAAATACCACTTCTCGTCTGTGGCTTGCTTGCACAATCATCATACAGTTAATCAGATACCCTATTATTGAAAACGAAACTAAATTTATACTTTACCTTGAAAATGGGATAAGGTGAGTCCTTCTGAAAGGCAAATGTTCCTGCTACTTGAATCAAGTTAGGAAATGACTGTAGAAAACCAGCCAAATATTTCAAGACAAATTTTTTTAAAAAGAGATCGTAGAAGAAAAAACAAGCCTGTTATGAGTGCTGAGATCGCGTCGATCACTAGAGCGGATGATAAATTCCACGGCTTATTCAGCGGTCGAAGCGATCGAGATTAACACTGAAAAAAAATCAGATTTCATGTCCCTTTATACCTTCTAAAAGAGCTAATTGACATTAAAATATTTAAATATATTCCAATATTCTAGGAAAGAAATATCTTAATATTTATAGTTCACATCGAATGTCATTTGGGAATATTTGTCAAATATTCTTGGTTTGTTTTGACAACATCTCTTTTTTATTTTCCATTACTTGCAATTCGAGGAATTAGTTTAATATACCCAAAGATTCTTTATATTGACAAACACATATGCCACCATTGCAATTTTGAAGGAATAATCCACAAAAAGGGTGACTTGTTGAATGAAAAAAAAGTAATAGAAGCCGAAAGCAAATATCAGAAATCAAAATATTAGGAAACCTTGCGATATTGCAAAAACAGTGCGAAATACACATCTGTCAACTGCTGTGACAAATCATTCAAAATACACTTTACTCCCTCTTAACTGTAGACGCAAAATGGCCGTCTGTAATATACTTTTTCAGGAGGGGTTGATTCGAGGTAATAAGGTCGTAAATCGAACTAATCCACACTCAGTAACACAAAAATAATCTTAAATTTGGTCTATTTAGATTGAAAGAAGGTTTAGGAAAATGAGATTTACATAGACAAAGATTATAGGAACAGTCAAGCTTGGCGAGGCTTTAGGAGTTGGAACGTTACAATTCGGTTGAAGACAGGTCTCTCTCTCCCCCCCCCCCCTCCCCCACCCGCCTCCATACGCCATATACATTCGTAATTAGATAAATAATTTTAAAAAATATTGTGTAAGCTAAAGCATTATACGTTGTAAACATACTTGATTACAAAACGGGTGTCTTTTCGGAGCAAAAAAAAAAAAAAAAAATTCATTAGAAATGTTTCTTTCTGAAACCACACAATCATTTTCATTGATGGCCTGGTTTGAAATCAAATTTATAACGAAATTTCTTTTGCCATATCTGGAAAAGAAGATTCAACAGCCAAACTATTCTCACAGATCCTCAAGTTACCAAGCAAAGAATTCATGGAGATTTTTATTTATATTGCATCTCATATGCATTGGTATAATACAGTTTGTAAATATAAATCTTGACTGTCATGGGTATATTTAGACCAATTAAGTCCGTTCACTCTAAAGTAGAGCACTTAAAACCCTATTAAATATATACCCCCTGAGTACTGTGTTACGTAAGACGTTAGTGCAGGAGTTTTGATATGCAAAATGGACATTGTTTATTTATGATTAGGAAAAGAGGGACTCTCCTTGTGATAAGTCATGTAAATTGAACATGTAAAATTCTGAAAGAAAATGGTAACGGTTTTTAAAATAGTACTGAAAACAAGCATGCAAAATTCAAACTTAAGCATGCAAGGTGCACTTTAAGTGATGCACGTACGGTACTGGATTACTCACTGGAAGAGATGTTCACGTGGTTGACACGTGGTGGTTTGTTAGGCGACTGATTGCCAAGGCTACTATCATTATTCTTCTTCATACATTTGCATGGCTGTCTTTTTGAAGTGAATCATTTTGTCATGAAAAGAGGTTCTTGTCATGGATCAAGGAAAAGAAAAAGAATTGCTGTTAACACGAATCAGTAGTAAGATTGAACCTTCATATCATTACCGATAAAAACCTCGAGTTTTTAGTCGTAGATTGAAGGAGCTCAAGATAGCCATTGCAGGTTGTTGACGAGGAATAGATTTACTGATTAATACCTGTGTTTCTGACTATGGCATTATCTATGATCTCGTCAAGCCATGCGAAGCCTAGATCTCACGAGACTGGAGTTCGAAAATTGTTGCCCTCACATGCATATGCACGTGAATGGATACGCACGTGAATGAATGTATGTGTGGATAGCTCGTCAGCACACAAGAGATATTACATGTGATGCCTAGATCTCACGAGACTGGAATGATCGTATCATGAAGGTTCGAAAAATGTTGACCTCTCGTGCATATGGACGTGGATTGTATGCACGTAAATGGATATATACGTGAATGTACCACACATGTGTGAATATCGGAAATCATAGTATTGTCAAGCCTGATCCTCACGGGCACGATTACGTAAAACCGCGGTAATGCTAAACAATGCAAAATACGCAACTGTTAATTTTTAGTTGTTAGGGCAAGTTATTAAAATACACTTTGCACCCTCTTAACTAAGGCATAAAATGGACGTCTATAAGACACATTTTAAGCAGGCCGGGGATAAATACGTTCTACGGAGGATGTGAACCCCTCGATATGTGTGATCACTTCAGCCAGTATTTTTTGTTTGTGAAATGCGAGCTTATAAGTGGAACTCGAACATTCTCAGCGACAAACGCCGATCTAGTGATAGTATGGCCAAAGATGGCTGAATGAAAGAAATGTTTAAGATTGATTATCATTCAAGATGAAGCCAAGAAAAGAAGAAGAAGAAAAAAGAAAGACGTGCGGTTTGCATTCAGAGCGTTATTAAGAGAGTGTCCACGAGAAAACCAGGCAGGACTTTCACATATGTCAACTTATGAATTTAATCTTCTTCTGCTCTGTTTGTGTCGATATCGTGAGAAATACAAAATAAAGCTCTGAAAATACTTTTTCGAGTTAGTTTAAAACAGAAAATTCAAGACAACTTTGCAGATGTTCATGGAATTGCCATATATCGTAAAGTCCTTTGTAAACAATACGCCTGCACAGAAATAATATTGAAGTTCTCAAACATTTTATGGCTTTTAATTTTGCGAGCTTTAGTGATTACTCGCACTATTCAAGTTAGAATAATGTGTATTTGGTTTTACTAATTAAGATATTTGCCATCAATAAAATGTTATTCATAACATACGAAAGATGTAATTTACTTTTGATGCAGCAAGGGAGAGGAATCAAATTGCCTAGTTCCAATGAATATCTGTGATTTAAAACTGATATTGTAGAACCTGATCAAGTGGATTTCAGTAGTTTCACGCGGCCTTTCTTAATGTAGAAATACTACACGAAAAAGAGCTAATTCAATATCATAAATTAGTGTCAAATAGCAATCTTCTCAAGGGGTCCCCCTAACTTGAAGGGAACAAAATATTTTGACCTACGTTTTTGTTATAATCTTTCACTCACCAAATCCATTATTTGTGGCAAGTTTGAGCGAAATCGGTGATTTGAACTTTATAGCCTCCTGCCTGGTTTTCTCATGGACTCGCTCTTAATTATTCACGCTAAAGCCTGATTTGAATATTAGTTTTTTCCGACGGCAGTTATTTTATCGGCCGTAGCTTCACAAGTCCTATAAAAATTCTTATCTAACTTCGAAGCAATACTCTACATTACCAAGTTGTTTTCTCAAGTCTTAGAAGCCGCATTTAATTCAGCAATCTGTCTTTAATTTGCGGTCATCGAGAGGAAAAATTATGCACTTATTCTTCACCTGCAAAGTTTTGAATGATTCTTATCGCCATGATTTTTCTCTTTGGTGTCTCTTAAACATTGTTTGGTGTTTCTTCTGATCTTTCCATTTTTAAAAGACTAAAAGAGGTAATTTTCTGTGTTATGAACGAAAACAAGACCTTGAAAGCCGGTAAATTTGTGCAACCAGTGTACCTGTGTAATTACGGTTCTGCGGACAATCACGTGACAACCAGTTTTGATTGGTTACCGATTTTCTTAGATAAAGCTATAGAAAGGCCTATCTACAGACAAAATCACCGCCAGTAACAAATATAGATTATTTCCTAACATTCTTAGTCACACCTCGCTACAAGTTGAGGCAAAGTTGAAAAAGTTTACCTGAATGCAGTCCTTTTAAATCTCTTCAATTTGGCCCATCCGTGTTCGTGTTTGGCTTTTTTTTTTTTTTGTGCTCTTTTACAGTTTGAAGGAACTATTCTGAAATTTTAGTTGATTTTGTGATTGTTTGGTAAGTGCTGAAATTTTCGACATAAGCTTGACCTAGAGCTCCTTTAAAGTGAAGCACTACAACGATTGACTTACAGATAACTACGATTGATTGTCTCTTAAGCTTCTTTATTTCTTTTCTTTGATATATATAATACATGAAATGGGGTGCTTATGCCGATACTAATTAACTTAAAGGTAAATCGATTGGGTGTTATGTTTGTGTTTTTTCTCTCTTTTTTTCTTTTACATTTTTTTGTGGTATTCGGCTTTTTATTCTTCCACAAACTCCACTAAACGCATAAATGAACTAAAACGCCACCAGAGCTCGCAATAAAACCTTCATTGCAGCCTCCATCATGCGCGGGAAAACGCACGCATCAAAGCCTGTTAGTTTTCATTGCTTCTGATTGGCCGAGTAGCTGCAACACATGCGTTTTTTGCCATTGTTTGGATGTGAGAACCTGTAACCTGTAACTCTGCGAAGTTTAGCAGCGTTATTTTTTTTAGGGTCATTTGCTAAAATGTTTTGTTGGCGATTCCAGTAGAACTATCTCTTGTCGAAACTAAAACGGAAAATTCGTTACCTAGGGATAGTCATTTTGTTGCTGTGGTGATTTTTTTTGGGAAAGACTCATTTGTCCTAACAGCTACAAATTTAATATCCTGCAGGGCTGGTCAAAGAGTGAGCCTCCAATGCTACAGCTAAGTTTAGAGATGGGAGTGGAGTAACCACCCATCTACGTCAAAAAAGGGGGGAACTAGGAAGACCTTGAGTGACGGGGAAAACGGTGGAAATGAAGGTTACGTGTTTGTGCGTACGCGAAGGATGCTAGGAGGACAAGGATACGTCTAAACTGCTATCCAGGGGCAGAGTATACCGACAAAACCACTCGGACCCACTCCGAGTGGACAGCTGAGGCCTCTGATCAAGTGCACCTAATGACAAGGTGAAGTTCAAGATGAAACGAAAACATAGCCTGACTACAGGTTACAGATTCCTTCCAATTTGCAAGAAGTTACTGACGCAGTTATCGCTCTTACTTTGGACTGGTCTTGAAATGTCATTTCATAAATGACTCTGATACAAGACAATTAGATAGGAAACTACAATTGGGTCAACATGACTTGGTACTAATGCACAATTAGAGTTGACATGGAAGCAAACAACATCGACAAAAACAGGCCGGTGGTCATGCCAACTGCTGACGATCCAAGGTCAAATTCGACAGTTGGAGATGGGGGTGATTCCTCCGCAGTTGTAGTAGCCACACCAGCAGAAGAGACTGAAGAGGCACCGTTTTGGTCAGCTATGGTGGGAGTGGTAGTTTCCGCCCCATTGCTAGTGACAGTGGTGTTGATCTTAGTGGAAGTGGTGTTTGTCATTTCTGCAACTTGGAAACTAGCTCTGATGGTTCGGTCGTAAAGTGGCTGTACGGGACGGAAATTGCCGACACTTGTCGTGGTGTAAGTCTTTCTGAGTTGACGCAGAAGGTTCATCTGGGAAAACGAAACCCAAAGTTAGAAAAGCTGACGAGACAATCATTATTTTAACCACTAAACTAGCTTATTGATGTAACAAACAAGGTTGTGGCAAATAAATTCAAAAAAAAAAAAAGGAAAAAAAAAACGGTCAGAAGAAGCGTATGACACATATTAAGAAGTCTATAGTATACCTGATACTGCGATATGTTTACAGCGTCCCTAAAAACCGTCCACGTGACACTCTCTTTGCAAGAAGGGGTGGTTAGTGAACCACTGTACCGGAAGTACTTGGTCTTATTGGCAGGCAATATTCTGTCAAATCTGAAGGCTGGAATATCATTGATAGAAGTGTCTGTAAAGAACGATAAAAACCAACCGATGTATTAATATAACTGCATGAACTAAATAGCGTGATATATAATAATAATAATATCTGTTACATATAGGTTGTTCTTGTAGCCGATATAACGCGCGCTCTGATTGGCTAATTGTAGGACATTATTCTCTCGTAATGCCCACCGGCTGATTACGGGCTTACAAAAACAAAGCAAAAAGCCACATAATAAACTACTTTTAAACCTCGAACGTTTGGTCGTGACGGGAAAATCTCAAACCTCGACCTTGCCGCATTGACCTCGCTATCCCTTGGTCAGTACGGCAAGGTCTCGGTCTGAGAATTTCCCGTAAAGACCTCACATTCGTTTAATAATTAGTTAGTAATGATAAGTTAATATTTTTCTATCAAGGTATAATTTGTCATGTTCTGAACAGAAAAAACAAAAATAAAATAAAATAAAATTATAATACACAGAAAACATCACTTACAACTCGAAGTCAAGTTTCGGGCACTTTCCAAAAATGAAAATGCTGTGTTATTTTTGCCTCCGACCTGAAAAAAGTAAGAGTAAAAAGAGTATAAATGAACTTTTCCTAAGAAGGATCGCATGCTAAGATAACAAAAGAAAGATAACATGATTTATGCAATGTCAGAAAAAGAGGAAGTGGTGGTCTAAATTCCCTCGCCCGGGGTCACGACTAAACTGTTTGAAAATAAGTTAGCTCCATTGCAGTTTAATTTACGTTCACGGTCTTGTGAGTAAGTTTTTATCAGTTGCTGGTTATTGTGCGCCACATACTTTGAATTTTGCAAACAGTAGATCGTAACATGTGCAGTCGATTTAACAAATTGACGTCAGTTTTTTATGTGTCTGTCCTCTTATTGATGATGAATTGCGTCATAACATTGTCAAAGTGACTGTGGAAGTGGTTCTGCAGTAAACTTTGACAATGTTATGACGAAATTTATTATCAATAGGAGGACAAAAGTATAAAAAACTGACGTCAATTTGTTTTTTTTACAATAACAAGAAACCAAAATGGTCAAGTGCCGGGAATAAATGAGGGGAAAAGACGCCGTAAACTTGCTGTAAACAAGGATAAGTGAATTTTATTCAAAATGATGAGGGTATTGTAAATAGCTTTTCTCGCTTTTTGATTGGCTACTTAGAAAAGTCCATAAAACCTCATTGGTTAAAAAGTTGACAGTTGACAGCTGAAGGTTGAACTTGACAGCTTGCGTAAATTAAAATTTTATCCGTCTTCACTCTTATTGATGATAAAAATGAGCAAATTAGCGCGCGAGAAAACAGTTATTGTAAAAAAGCGTTTGCTTAGTTTTAGTGGTTTTCGAATTACTCAGCATCAATTAATCTTGTAATCCGAGTTACCTGTATGAAGAGGCCAAGAACAGCGAGACCATCTTCGTGGTTGAGTGCGTCCATAAGGTCGGCATATCTAGTATTGTAGCTAACAAAGTGTAACTGTCAAAGTAAGAAAAGAAAAAGAAAGAACGACGTTAAGCATTTGGTGAGAATATTGAACACTACACATCGAGTTGAGCATTTGTTTTTTTTTTTTTTTTTGATTTGCTCTTTTTCAGATGGTTCAATTATGACAGCAATTTACCAAAATCCCGGCCAAAGATTGGGAAGAAAAATATCTCACTACCATCGTCATCGTCATTAAGCTATTGACGAGATAAAAGTCATTCTGTCTGGCAACAGTTCCGTTTTCCTTGCACTCAAACTAAAAGGAGCCAGCACTTCTTGAGATCTCTTAAGAAGGCGCAAATAGAAGAAAGGCTGCCTACAGCTGCACTGGAGAGAACTAAAATGCTTAGCGAAAGAAAGTGTAGAAATTACGATCTAAAAGCATTCCTTTAACTTAAAGCAAGACCATTGGGTTTCTATTCTATTTACTGAGCGAATATTCACTAAAATAAACAATTTCGTTGGATTTTTTTTTTCATTACATCGTTCCTTTAAAGCAGAACTTCTTTGCTTTCTCACTCACTCACTCACCTCGGCGGCATAATGTTCTCCGTCCACAATGTGTTCCGATCCCACCGTGTTGTTTGGTCCATAGTGAAAGTGAAACTGAACAGTGGTGTAAACATCGTTCAGACCTCCTCCACTAACATTGTACACTCCTGCAGGGAATGACATTCCCAAGGAGTGGCCATTGTTTGAGCCAGTAAAGGTTTTGTTGAGTTTCCTGTCGTAGTTTTTCAGTGTGAACACACCTAAGCCTTTGTCAAGAGTTGTCTCGGAGCTTTTAATGTCAATCGGTGATTGCCTTTTTCCTGTGCTGCATATACCTGCCCAGTTAGCAGGACCTAAAATAAAATGAAAAATGAAGTATTTGATCAAAATCAGAACACAAACAGTCGTAAGAAGCATGTATTTTTCGAGCAAACGTTAAGCTCCGTGTGCTACTCAACATCGATGTTCAAAAATTAATGGGCAGAATAAGAAAGGAGATGGGCAATACTAGAGCAGAAACGGGGCTCCGGTAACTAATCACAAAACCCTTTGAAATGGGAATAAATCGGTCCGCTGTGAAAGATTTTTACTTAACATAGCAGTGTTAACGTTTAGCGCAGAGCTGCAGGGTTCCAGTAACGAAATTTAAGATTTTTGGAGAAGGGCTGGATAAAGAGAAAACGAAATAATACATTTGCCTGACATTTACTCATTAATCATATTAATTATTATAGCTTGTTGTTTTAGTTTAGTTAACTACCTTTACCACGGGACATGTAATATAATCACCTTTTCAGTCCCAGAACTATGTTTTTTGGGGGCTTTTTGTGAAATCCCCAACGTTGAAGAGTTTTATTCAGTCCAATACTATTAATTTCTTTCACTTAAGCTTGATGAGGGAGACCTCATTGTCGTTAATGTACTGGAATCTATTTTTGATATAGACTTGATATAAGATTGGTGGCAAAGACGTCTTTTACACTGAAGGATTCAGGAATCATTATTTAGAGAGTTCGGTAGTTTCTAGTGTGTTGCGGTCACCAAATGAGGTAATACAAAAGATTGACAGGAACTTAACAATACACACACCTTTATATGTCATGTAAATTCTTACCTAGTAAGGCATTTGGAATATAGGTCCATGGTAAGGCAGCTAAAAAAAAAAAAAGATAATAATATATAATAATTAGGATTATTATTCATACTTTCAACCTGACTATCGTAAGTTTAATTGATACACCCTACTAAGCTAACTCGGCTTGCACCTTACTGAGTCAAACTCTGATCTATGAGTTTGTTCTGGGCTCACTTATTTCAGCTATTGCTGAATCACTTCCATCCGACTTTAAGACCAATATTGTAAATAACATCAAATTATACCTACCCTGGTTGAAGGCAAGATGTGACCAGTTGACACAAAGAAATGCAATTAAAAGAAATCGATCCATAATAACTTTATTCCTGTAAAAATTAATAAAGAAAAGAGATGCCATTATTTTATTTTTTTATACAAGCATAAGATTTAAATTACGTCAAAGATGATTAATATTGCACCAGTTTTTGCAGAGTACTTACGAAAATATAAATATATGTTTCCTTTTTTTCAGGCTCTTTTTAATGGTTATTTATAAGGCGTTTATTTCTAAAGCTGACTAGACGCTGAATATAGTATAGAATATGCTTCAAAAGATCTTAATTTTAAACCGGTGAAATAATCTTAGCAATTGAAACGACTGACAGCACACAAGAATATTTTCGTGAAGGTGTTGTCCAAGTTCTATCAAGTATTATTTTCACGATTTCAAAGTAATATTCGGTACATAGCACGATCAATAGCTACATCACAAGTGAATAAAAAAAGCAAAAGTAGTAAAAAAGCGAGATGTTAGGAAAACAATCATTCGTTATACATTCGCAAACTGTTCATACCAGGTGTTAGATGAAAATATACACAAATCTGGCTTCGTTTTGTTTCATTGACTATTCATGGAAAGGTTTCAGTCTCTACTACGGTAATAGACAGAAAATATATAGATATGATCTCTTTCAAAAAAAAGAACCAACCTAATATTTTAACAAAATCCAACACTAAAGGGAAAAATTTCTTGCTGATAAACAAATATCGAAGAAACAACACGAGGGCAGAAGGTGCACGTTCCAAGTTAATTTTCATTAATGATATTTGTCTTACGATACAGTTTGGTGACCATCCTCGCACGTGAGGGAGCATGTGCGCGTTTTTCACCTAAATTCAGTGAAAAGGGTGAGGCAACCAGGCGAATTTAGAATTTGTCTTGTTTTTTTTCTGGCCTAAGCCCCCAACCTCAAAAACACTACAGAGCTGCATGTTTCTAGCCAGATACAAAGTAATTGAGGGCCTTAATCTGTTGCTTTTATGTAACTTAAGGCGCCTTTCAATATAAGCTGTTTTTAACATACAACTAATCTTGCAACCGGAAACCAATGTGCCTCGTCTTGTAGGAAAGTATTACATGGTTGACAAATATAATAAAATCTTTGTAGAAAGAAAGAAAAATACCGGGAGCCAAAGTTACAACTCGTTCAAGTTTCCTTGTAAGCAATAAATGCGGCGTTGTCTTGTAGTTAACTTGTACGAGATACTTAATTTGTACCCAACACGACTCCCGGATGTGCATGGTACATCGGATTATGTTGTGACTCATAGCAAACCATAATTCGCTCTCTATTTCTTAGAATTATTTTCCCATTATGTATGTTGATTAGAGAGCCTAAACGGTTGATTGCGGCTCCGAATGAGAGATAAGTAATTGTCTGATACTCGACATTTTTTTATCAAATACTCCCTTTTTGGTTAAACTGTTCAATTGGTTGTATTTTGTTCCTCAATTCCCTTTATGATTAGCAAGAAGAGCTCTAAACTGACTCGAATGTCAAGCTTTTTTGGGCAAAAATAGCTTTAGGGGCCGCACGAAACGTTCTCTTTTTGCTGGGAATTAGTTCTTTCAGTTCGGTCAATGAAAGTTGCGGTTTCATGGTTCGCCATCTACTCTTAAAAATAAACCAATGCTGTAAACAAGACGTCAACACGAGAAGAGTGAAATAAAAACGAATCTCTTACGGTGGCCAATATCTGGCACACGAAAGAATATATGATTGATAAAAACACGACTGTGTTCATCAAAATTTAAACAAGAAACACTGTTTAGTAACGCGAAATGTTTCGAAGCTTAAGACGAACGAGAAAGAAAGAAATAGCTCCATTCTAACTTGGCAAGCCGTACATTTTGTATAAATATATATAATGATACGCTGAGAAGGATTGCTAGCCGTTTCTTTTCATACCCAATGTAGTATCTATCAACAAACTCTAACGGAGGAGAGCATTTTTTCAAGCAAGGTCTTCCAATAAGTTCTGAGCAGAATGTATTAAAGAGCCATACGGACTCTTGCGATGAGTTCAAAGTCCAAAAGAGGCAATCTTGTGCTGACTGGGGTGAAAAAGAAGCAGCTATATATTAGAACGAATATATTTAGCATACCGACCCATGAGCTCGTCCAAACATGACCCGCCTAGATTAGCTCAGCTATCCGCGGGCATGTTACAATTGTAATTTTAATTTCATAACAAATAAAATGTATGTATGTATGTAAAATGTATGTATGTATGTATGTATGTAAAAGCTCTTTCTAAAACCTGAGCGTTTTGAGTTAATACTGAAGAAAACACGAAAGCCACTAAGGCTGTTAAATTATCATCAATTTTGTGGGCGTTATCCTAGACGTTTGGGGATTTAAGATTTTGTGAATTTTAGTTTTAACTAGTTTTGGTTACAAATTGCGTTTTCACGATCCACCCTTAAATGGTTACAGGCCTATTGAATTTATTCTATCCGCAATAACTACTCCCTATATTTTTGAGATCAATCACTTAAAACCTGTACGCAAATAATAAAATACCACCTCCCGTCTGTGGCTTGCTTGCACCATCATTATACAGTCAATCAGATACCCTTTTATTGAAAATGGAACTAAATTTATACTTTACCTTGAAAATTGAGGTATGGTTAGTCCTTCTGAATGACAAAAGTTCTTGATGCTTGAGTCAGGTTCGGAAATGACCAGATAAATTTAAAAAAAAATGGATCGTAGAGGAAAAAAATAAGCCTGTTATGAGTGCTGCGATCGCGTCGATCCCTGAACGAATGATAAATTCCACGTCTTAGTCAGCGGTCGAAGCGATCGAGATTAACACTGAAAAGAAGTCAGATTTGATGTCCTTTTATACCTTCTAAAAAAAGCTTATTAAAATTAATATATTTAAAATATTCCTATATTGCAAGAAATGAATATCTTTATATTTATAGTTCACTTGGAATGTCATTTTGGAATATTTTTCAAATATTCTTGGTTCGTTTTGACAGGATCTCCTTTCCCTTTTTTATTACTTGTAATTCGTCCAATCAGTTTAATATGCCCAAAGATTCTTTATATTGACAAACACATTCGCCACCATTACAATTTTGAAGGAATAATCCACAAAAAGGGTGACTTGTTGAATGAAAAAAAGTTCAAGAAGCCGAAAGCAAATATCAGAAATCAAAATATTGGCAAACCTTGCGATATTGAAAAACAATGCAAAATACACAAACGTCAACTTAAGTCTGCTGTGACAAATCATTCAAACTACACTTTACTCTCTCTTAACTGTAGACACAAAATGGCCGTCTATAATATACTTTTTCAGGAGGGGTAAATACTCACCTCTACACTGAGGGTGTGAACACTAGAGAGGCTACAAATCAAACTCATCCATTCTCAGTAACAAAATATGATCTAGTGATAAATTGTATATGGTTATAACTGGCTATTAAGTCGCGAGATGCAGTTCTAAAATTTGGTCTATTTAGACTGAGAGAAGGTTTAGGAAAATGAGATTTACTGAGACAAAGATTATAAGAACAGTCAAGCTTGGCGAGGCTTTAGGAGTTGGAACGTACAATTAGGTTGAAGACAGGTCCCTCCTCCACCCCCCCCCCCCCCCCCACCTACAGACGCCATATACATTTTTGATTAGATAAAGAATTTTCAAATATATTGTGTAAGCTAAAGCAATATACGTTGTAAACACGCTTGATTACAGAATTGGTGTCTTTTCTGAGCAAAAAATTTCAGTAGAATTTACTTTTTGAAACCACACAATCATTTTCATTGATGGCCTGGTTTCAAATCAACTTTATAACGAGATTTCTTTCGCCAAATTTAGAAAAGAAGATTCAACAGCCAAAATGTTCTTGCAGATGTTCAAGTTACGAAGCAAAGAAGGCATGGGTACTTTTATATTTATGTTGCATCCCGTATGCTTTGGTATAATGCAGTTTGTAAATATAATCTTGACTGTCATGGGTATATTTAGACTAATTAAGTCCGTTCAGTCTAAAGCTGAGCACTTAAAACCCTATTAAATATATCCCCCCCCCCCTGAGTACTGTGTTACATAAGGAGTTTTGATATACAAAATGGACATTATTTATTTATGATTAGGAAAAGCGGAACTCTCCTTGGGATAAAGTGATATAAATTGTACATGGCAGAGTTTTTTTAAAGAGATTTTTTTTTAATAGTACTAAAAACAAGCATGCAAAATTCAAACGTAGGTATGCAATGTGTAGTTTAAGTGATACACCTACGATACCGGATTACTCACTGGACGAGATATTCACGTGGTTAACACGTGACATTTTGTTAGGTGACCGATTGTCAAGGTTAATACCATTTTGCTTCTCCATACACTTGCATGGCTGTGTTTTGTGAAGGGAATCACAATCAATCTAAGATTTACAGATTACTATCTTTGTTTCTGACCGTGACATTAACATTTATCTATGATCTCGTCAACACATTCGATGCTAAGATCTCACAAGACTGGAGTAATCGTATGATGAAGATTAAAAAAATTGTTGCCCTCACGTGAATGGATATGCACGTGAATGGATATGCACGTGAATGGATATGCACGTGAATGGATATGCACGTGAATGGATATGCACGTGAATGGATATGCACGTGAATGGATATGCACGTGAATGGATAGGCACGTGAATGGATACGCATGTATGTGTGAATATCTCGTCAACACTCGAGAGATATTACACTTGATGTGTAGATCTCACGAGACTGGAAAGATCGTATGATAAAGGTTCGAAAAACGTTGACCTCACGTGCAAATGCGCGTGGATGCTATGCACGTGAATGGATATATACGTGAACGTACCACACATATGTGAATATCAGAAGTCATAGTATTGGCAAACCTTATTACGGGCACGATTACGTAAAACCGCTGTAATGCTAAACAATGCAAAATACACATCTGTCAAGTTTTATTCTGTTAGGGCAAGTTATTAAAATACACTTTGCACCCTCTTAACTGAGGCATGAAATAGACGTCTATGATACACATTTTAAGCAGGGGGTAAATACCCTCTACGGATGATGTGAGCTCCAAGCGAGTTTTAAAGCTTATAAGTGGAACTCGCACATTCCCAGTGACAAACAGTGATCTAGTGATAGATGGCTGAATGAAAGAAATGTCAAAGAACTGCACTTAAAATTGATTATCATTCAAGATAAAGCCAAGAAATGCATTTAGAAGGAGAAAGACGTCACAAACTTCAAAGACGTGTGGGTTTGCATTCAGGGCGTTATTAAGAGCGTGTTCATGAGAAAACCAGGCAGAACTTTTACATATGTTACATGTTACATATGTCAACTTGTGAATTTCATCTTCTTCTGCAGTGTTTTTATCGATATCATGCGTGTCTGAAGTGCTTCTTTTCTTCACATTTTTACTCGTAATCAATCGGAAAATGCTCAGTTAGTTATTTCGAGTTAGGTTAAAACAGAAAATTTATAACGACTTTTGTGTTTCATGAAATTGCTCTATATCGTTAAGTCCTGTGTAAACAGTACACCTGCACAGAAATAGTATTGAAGTTCTCAAACATCGCATGGCTTTTAATTTTTGAGAACGTTGGTGATTACTCTCACTGTCCATGTTAGAAAAATAGGTCCGCAATGCGAACTTGTGTGGGATTTCTGTCAAATAAAAGTTGATGTGCTATGGATAAATCAGAGAAATGGTAGCTTTACAGTAAATATTTATACATTTTGTCGTGTTGTAGTGATGACCGTCGATTAAAGATACCGTAGAGTCCTGGGGTGCTTACCATTTACAGAAACCATCCGGTTGGAAATTTCAGGCAAAAACATTAAACAGTTGAATACCATGTTGCCAGAGAAGGAATCGCTATAAAGTATATCCACATCAGTTCGAGAGACTTAAAAGAGCAGAAAAATAGCATCACCTCAAATCATAGCCCATATTTTCAGAAGCTTCCCAAACGGAATGGCGCAAACCATTTGATTTTCCAACTGGAATTTCCGGTTTTCCCATGTAAATGGTAAGTACCCCTGGTTATAAGATCCCAAGCTGCAGACGAAAAAACGGTTACAGGAGAAACGTGTTTGGACTTTAGTTTCTAGGAAATTCGTTCCCTTAGGGTTCGGTTACATGGAACTCTTTACCGTGGTAAATGACCCTTTTACCACGGGAAACTGCATTTAGTGAGTATGACCAATATTTGCGGAGGTAAATTTCCCGTGGTTAATACCCATGGATACATAAAAATATCACATGCAGCGCCCTTAACATAATGTGGTAAGTTGCATTGGTGTTTTAATGGCCAAGGTATTACGAGCAAATCACATTTCTCCGTACGTTTGTCATTAGTATGTAACCGAAAAGGAAAAAAGGTTTTCCTCCGTGTGCCATTTTTGTTACCTTGGCAAAATCCCGTGTAACCGTTGTTTCACAACGTATACTAAAACCCAGCAAAAAAAAAAGAAACAAAAAACACACACAAAAAAAACAGAAGTCAGCAGACATATATATATGGCCCCAAGTTATTGGGCGGGGAGTGGGGGGGGGGGGGGGGGAGTTTTATTGAAAGAGTCATTGAAGTAAACACATTTTGCAGGTTAGGCTTGTTTTTCGCAGCGGGGGCGAAAACAAAAGACATCATCGAAAAGCAAGTGCAGACGAGACGGTTTAGGTTTTGGTTGTGATTCTGGACCGTGCAATAAACGATAACGTGGCCTGTTTCGTCGGGATGTCAGATGACGTGCTACATAACTGGGACAATTAATGTTCCCGAACACAACTTTTGAATCGCGTTGGCTTGGGGATGTTTACTTTGGGAACAGCTTTATTTCACTGGCTACATTTGTCCTGGAATTTGTTGATTAGTTCCAGTGGAGACAAATAGTTCAGTTAGCCTTAGCAAACGCTTCCTCCCCCCCCCCCCCCCCCCCCTCATGAAAAGTTCAGTCTGTATTCAGTCGAAATTATTCGGAGAAGTACTCTAAAGCCATAAGAGTAAGCCTGAACCAAGGAACGGTAATAGAAATGCTGTCTACTTTTATTCATCAGCGGAAATTTTAGAATCGGTCGCTGGTTGCACGGAGCTTGTTTACGACAAATCAGCTCCGCTTGGAAATGTCAGCTAATATTCGTGCTTTCAGCTGCGAAAGCTGTAGGTAAATTATACTTTTAGAAATTAGCTTTTGTGGCTAAACATGACCAGTAAATGTGAAAATGTTTAGCGTGAAGTTTGAAGGCAAATGCAAATATTTAGTCCTTTTAAACTTGTGAGTCTACGGAAACAGCACCGTCACGCAACGTATCAAGAAATCATGGTTTGTCAGTCGAGAGGACCTCAACTTGGTAACCATAAATACACAGGAAAATACTGGGCTTTGTCATTATGTTATATCTGTCCGTAAGACTGCGGTTGTTGATATAAATATGCTGATTTTAGTAATAGACGGGAGTTCAAAGTAATGAAATCAATCAAGTGTAAATTTTCTTTCGACAGTTGCACACTGCGCGGCGCGACATGCACAATGTTTACTACAATTCATTTTCCGCAGAAATTGTCGGGATTTTCAGCTGATCGAAGGAATTTCAATGTGACATAATTTAAATATGAAATGGCAGAAAGTTCTGTCCGAGAACTGGAACTTTGTATGATTGTTGTATGATTGTTTAATTGTTCCTTATTCATCCAAGAATTTCGCGCGTATAGAGAAAGCGAATGTTTACCCACCTTATAATAAATGGCCCGTCAAAAATAAATACGGCAGCGAGTGGCTAAAAAACACTAAGACTTAAGGCCTAAGACTCCCTCAGAATCTCAAAAACAAGTCAAAATTCGCCAAAAAACAACACCCGGTAAGAGTAATCACACTAATGGCCGCCGCACAAAAACATTCAACCTTTTGCTAATTGAACGCGGTCTACACGCCAGGTAGAAACTACGTGACGAACGCTTTCCTGTCGTGGACAAATAAATAAATAAATAAATAAATAAATAAATAAATAAATAAATAAATACATAAATTTCGCTGGCGTTGACAAAGTGTGGGAAATCCTACACAAAAATGTGTGTTTGGTTTTACTCATTGTAGATATTTGCCATCAATTAAAGGCTATTCACAACACTACGAAAGATCTACTTTACTTTTGATGGAGCAATGGAAAGGGATAAAATTGCCTAGTTCAAATGAATATCTGTGCTTTGAGACTCAGAGATAATTGTAGAACGTGATCCAGTGGATTTCATCATTTTCACATAGCCTTTCTTGTTGTAGAAATACTAAACGAAAAAGAGCTAATTAAATATCTTAAATTGGTGTCAAATAGTCATTTTCTTGAAGGGTCCCCCTAACTTGAAGGGAACAAAATATTTTGACCTACATTTTTGCCATGATCTTTCACTCACCAAACCCAACATTTGCGGCAAGTTTAATTTGAGCGAGATAGGTGATTTGACCTGTATCACCTCCTGCCAGGTTTCATTATGGACAAGCTCTAAATTATTCACGCTAAAGCTTGATTTGAATCTTTCTTTTTCCGTCGGCAGTTATTTTATCGGCCGTAGCTTCACCAGTCCTTTAAAAATTCTTATCTAACTTCGAAGCAATACTCTACATTACCATGTTGTTTTCTCAAGTCCTAGACGCCGCATTTAATTCAACAATCTGTCTTTGATTTGCGGCCATCGAGAGGAAAACATTATCCACTTATTCTTCGCCAGGAAGGTTTTAAATGATTCATCGTTGTCATGATTTTCCTCTTCTGTGCTTGTTAAACATTGTTTGGTGTTTCTTCTGATCTTCCTATTTTTTTAAAAAGGCCAATAGAGGTAATTTTCTGTGTTATGAACGAAAACAAGACCTTGAAAGCTTGTAAATTTGCCGGTGCAAGTGATGTACCTGCGTACGTACGGTTCTCCGGACAGTCACGTGACAACCAGTTTTGATGGGTTACCGATTTTCTTAGATAATGCCATAGAAAGGCCTATTACAGACAAAATCATCGCCAGTAACAAATGTAGATGATTTCCGAACATTCTTAGTCACACCTCGCTACAAGTTGAGGCAAAGTTGAAAAAAATGCGGGTCTCGATCTGATTTTCAAGTTTACCTGAATGCAGTCCTTTTAAATCTCTTCAGCTTGGCCCATCCGTGATTGAGTCTGGCATTTTCGTGTTCTTCTGCAGTTTGAAGCAATTATTTTGAAGTTTTAGTCGATTCTGTGAGTGTCTGGTAAGTGCTGAAATTGTCTAAATTAGCTTGACCTAGCCTTTAGTGATGCACTACAACCATTCACTTACATATAACTACAATTGAGGAAGACAGTTGGTATTTCTTTTAAGCTTCTTTATTTCTTTCCTTTGATACAGATAATATATAAAATGAGGTGCTTATGCCGATACTACTTAATTTAAAGGTGAATCGTTTGGGTGTTATGTTTGTGTTTTTTCTCTCTTTTTTTCTTTTACATTTTTTTGTGGTATTGGGCTTTTTCTTCCACCAACTCCGCTAAACGCACCAGAACTCGCAATAAAACCCCAATTGCAGCCTCCATCATGCGCGGGAAAACGCACGCACCAAAGCCTGTTAGTTTTATTTTGCTTCTGATCGGTCGAGTAGCAGCAAAACATGCGTTCTTGCCATTGGTCGGACGTAAGAACCTGTAACCTGTAACTCTGCAAATTCTAGGGTCGTTTGCTAAAATGTTTTGCTGGCCATTCTAGCTGGCCTATTTCCTAAACTAGAACAGAAAATTCGTTACCTAGGGATATTCATCTTGTTGTTGTGGTGAATGTTTTGGGAAAGCCTCATTTATCCTGGAGCTATGAACTTAATCCTGCAGGGCTGGTCAGAGAGTTAGGCCGCAATCCTACAGTTAAGTTTAGAAAACGGGAATGGGGTAACCCCTATCTACGTGAAAAAAAAAAAAAAAAAAAAAAAAGGAGAAATAGGAAGAGCTTGAATCACTGGGAGAAGGGTGAAAATGAAGGTTACGAGTTTGCGAGTAGTCGAAAACTGCCATCAAAGGACATAGTATACCGACCAAACCATTTGCCAAGGGACCCAATCCGAGAGGAATACTGAGGACTCTGATCAAGTGGACCTAATAACAAGGTGAAGTTTAAGGTGAAACGAAAATATAGCCTGACTACAGGTTACAGATTCCTTGCAATTTGCCAGAAGTTACTGACGCAGTAATCGCTCTTACTTTGGACTGGTCTTGAAATGTCATTTCATAAATAACTCAGATGCAAGACAATTAGATAGGAAACTACAATTCGATCAACATGACTTGGTTCTAATGCACAATTAAAGCTGACATGGAAGCAAACAAAATCGACAAAAACAGGCCGGTGGTCATCCCAACTGCTGATGATCCAAGGTCAAATTCGACAGTTGGAGCTGGGGGTGATTCCTCCGCAGTTGTAGTAGCAACACCAGTAGAAGAGATTGAAGAGGTACCGTTTTGGTCAGTTATGGTGGGAGTAGTAGTTTCCGCCCCATTGCTAGTGACAGTGGTGTCGATCTTAGCAGAAGTGGTGTTCGTCATCTCTGCAACTTGGAAACTAGCTCTGATGATTCGGTCGTAAAGTGGTTGTACGGGACGGAAATTGCCGACACTTGTCGTGGTGTAAGTCTTCCTGAGTTGACGCAGAAGGTTCATCTGAGAAAAACAAACCCCACATTAGTGACAAGCACCCATCGAACTAGGCAATCGCTATGTTTACCAGAAACCTGGCTCGTGTTTATGGCAAATGGATTCAAAACATAACGGTCCTAAGAAGCTTTTAAAAGACACGTTAACAGGTCAATAGTGTACCTGATACTGCGATATGTTGACAGCGTCCCTAAACACAGTCCACGTGACACTTTCTTTACATGAGGGAGTAGTTAGTGAACCACTGTACCGGAAGTACTTGGTCTTATTTGCTGGCAATATTCTGTCAAATCTGAAAGCTGGAATGTCACTGATAGAGGTGTCTGTAGAAAATAAGACAAACCAGCCGATGTATTAAAATAACTACATGGACTAAATATTATAATATGTAAAACAGTATGAAAAAAAATATATATATCTTATAATATCCAGAAAACATCACTTACAACTCGAAGTCAAGTTTCGGGCACTTTCCAAAAATGAAAATGCTGTGTTATTTCTGCCTCCGACCTGAAAAGGTATGAGTAAAAGAAAACAATATATGTTAATTTACTTTTCCTAAAAAGGATCGCACCAATGATACCAATCGTCCAAGTAGAGCATGCGCAGAAAGCTAAAGAAATCGCATGCTAACACGGATAAGCGTAGATAGATACGAACTTTATTTTGATGTCAAAAACGGAGAGAATGGTCGTCCAAATTCTAAAAAAGTATTTAAGAATAAAGACTTTACTGCATTCTTCTTTATGTTTATGTTTTTGTGAGTAAAATGTTATCAGATGGAGGGCTGTTTCATGTACGCCACATACTTTCATTTGCGAGCAGTATATGTAGTTTGTAATATGTGCAGTCAAAAGCTTGAACTGCTGATAAAGAGTTTGCTTAGTTACAGTTGTTTTCGAATTACTTAGTATGAATAAACCTTTTAATCTGAGTTACCTGTATGAAGAGACCAAGAACAGCGAGGCCATCTTCATGGTTGAGTGCGTCCATAAGGTCGGCATATTTGGTATTGTAGCTAACAAAATGCAACTGTCAAGGTAAAAACAGAATACTGTTAAGCATTTGGTGAGAATATTAAAGAGTACAAAGTAAAGTAAGCATTTTGCTGTTGTTTCTATCGTTTGCAGATGGTTCCATTATGACAACAAGGATTGCAAGGGAAGATCTCTTATGGTCATGATCATCACCATCATCATTTTAACCCTTGAGCTGTTGGCAAGATAGATCTTTTTTTTTTTTTTCAAATGACAGTTTCATTTCCCTTGCATTGACAAGCTCAACAATGATGAGCCTTGTATTTCTTGAGATTTCGTAAGAAAGCGCAAATAGGAGTAGGGCTGTATACAGAAGCACTGGAGAGAACTGAAATGCTTAGCGATAGAAAGTGCACAATTCAAATTGCGATCTAAAAGCACTCATTAAACTTTTAGACATACCAGTGGATATTGTTTTTATTTACTGAATAAATAACCGCCTATACATAAACAATCTCGTTGGATTTTTTTTATGACAATAACATTATTTTGTTTGCCCGCGCACTCACCTCAGCGGCATAATGTTCTCCATCCACAATGTGTTCCGATCCCACCGTGTTGTTTGGTCCATAGTGAAAGTGAAACTGAACAGTGGTGTAAACATCGTTCAGACCTCCTCCACTAACATTGTACACTCCTGCAGGGAATGACATTCCCAAGGAGTGGCCATTGTTTGAGCCAGTAAAGGTTTTGTTAAGTTTCCTGTCGTAGTTTTTCAGTGTGAACGCACCTAAGCCTTTGTCAAGAGTTGTCTCGGAGCTTTTAATGTCAATTGGTGATTGCCTTTTTCCTGTGCTGCATATACCTGCCCAGTTAGCAGGACCTAAAACAAAATGAAAAGAATGGACTATTTGGTTAAAGCCAGAACAGAAACAGCTGTAAGAAACATGAATTTTTCGACAAAACTTGAAGTTTCGTATGGTATTCGATGGTTTCTAGCGTGTTACGGATTGGTGCCTTGACCAAAGACGTAATACAAAAGATTGCAAAAAAACTTAACATTAATACACACACCACAACACGATACATAACCAAGAAGAGCCTACGCAACGCCAATAAACAACAGGACATTCTGAAACCTTCCTCAAAGAGTATTTGAATGGAGGGTGAGTTAAGAAAGGTGAAGATAAATAGAGACCCACCATGGTGCACTGCTTAGTTAGGGCATTTAAAGTGGTGCACAGATAGTTAATTGCTGAAACATTTTACAAGAGGTCACTCGTCGAGAGTTTCTCATTAAGCAAAGTATTGATCCATATTTGAAAAACCAACAGATTCCTATCTTGACATTTAAGTGTAAAAACCAAACCTCAGACTATAGTGTAGAAATTGAAGATATGTCAGAAAGGGGAGCTTGCGTTAAATCCCTTTTAAATATCTACAAATCATTTTGGATATATAGCCTTATATATCAAGTAAATTCTTACCTAGTAAAGCATTTGGAATATAGGTCCATGGTAAAGCAGCTAAAAGATAATAACATATAATAATCAGGACTATTATTTATGCCTTAATTCAGCCTGACTATCATAAGTCTAATACACCCTCCTAATTCTGCTAGCTTATTTAAATTTCTGTATGTGTATTGCAAAAAGCTCGAACCTTACTGAGTGAAACTTCAAACCATTATTTTGATAAACCTTTCTGCTCACTTATGTAACCTTTTTAACCTTCCGACTTTAAGATCAATATTGTAAATAACACCACTGCGTACTTACCCTGGCTGAAGGCAAGATGTGACCAGTTGACACAAAGAAATGCGATTAAAAGAAATCGATCCATAATAACTTTATTGCTGTAAAAATAAAAAGGAAAAAAAAACAAAAATAAGATGTAAATTACGTCAAAGATGACTAATATTGCACCATTTTTTAGAGTACATGTACGAATATAAATATAGGTTTCCCCTTTTTTCAGGATCTATCTTTAATGGTTATTTATAAAGCGTTTATTTCCAGAATGGACTAGAAGCTGAATATAGTAGAGCATATTTTTCAAAAAGTCTTAAATTCAAATCAGTAAAATTAATAATCGTAGCAATTGAAATTACTGACATCACACAACTAAGAATATATTCATGAACGTTTGTCCAAGTACTAAGAAGTATTATTTTCACGATTTCAAAGCAATATTATAGGTAAGGCGAGATCAACAGCTAATCAAATTAGTAAAAGTAGCAATAACCTAACAGCGACTCAGAAGTCAGTTCCCTTTATGATTACTAAGGAGAGCTCTGAGCTAACTCGAATATTATCAAGCTTTTTTAGGCAAGAATAGTTTGGGGTCCTGACGACAGGTTTTTTAGGTTCTTATATCAGCTCGGTCAGAATGAAAGTTGCGGCCCCCTGGTGCGTCATCCACTTTTAAAGATAAACCAACGCTTTAAACACGACGTCAACAAAAGAAGAATGAAATAAAAACCAACCTCTTGCGGTGACGAGTATTTGGCACACGGACAATTGCTTTCTTTTACAAAAAAATAATTTGATGAGCCGTACATGTTGTGTAAATGTATATACATGTAATGATAACACGAGAAGGATTTCTGTAATATATATTTTTTCTCTAATTGAAGACGGCATTTTTTTTTTTTTTTTTGCAACCAAGATTTAAGAAAAAAATGAGACGGAAAAAGAAGCTATTACAATGCACAAGTTACGTACTGGTTCACTTCAATTTCCTTTGCAATGTCCAGATAAATCTTTCCTTGTTGTGTGCTTTGATGGAAGGACCGCGTTGTTCAGTTGAGCGCGTTTTGAGTTGAAACTGGCGAAAAAGAAAAAGCCACTGAGACTGTTCAATTCTCATCAATTTTGTGCGCGTCATCCAAGGGATTTCGGAATTTAAGATTTTTAGTTATTAACCTTCAAGTAATTAGATCGTTCATAGGAATTATGCTTTCTGCAAGCGCTTCAAAGGCAAAGTAAACCTAGGAAAGACTAGTTTTGGTTACAAATTTCGTTTACGCGACCCACCCGCAAATGTTTACATACTTATTTAATTTATCCTTCTCGCAATCACTACTCCCTATATTTTTGAGATCGATCACTTAAAACCTGTACGCAAAGAATAAACACCACCTATCGTCTGTGGCTTGCTTACAACATCACTATGCAGTTAATCAGATACCCCATTAATGAAAACGAAACTAAATTTATACTTTACCTTGAAGATGAGGTAAGGTTAGTCTTTCTGGATGACAAAAAGTTCTTGCTGCTTGAATCAGGTCAGGAAATGACTAGAAAACCAGCCAAATGTTTCAAGATAAATTTAAAAAAAAGAGATCGTAGAAGAAAAAACAAGGCTATTATGAGTGCCGCGATCGCGTCGATCACTGAACGAATGATAAATTCCACGTCTTAATCAGCGGTCGAAGCGATCGAGATTAACACTGAAAAGAAGTCAGATTTCATGTCCCTTTATACCTTCAAGAAATACTAATTATAATCAAAATAATTTCAAATATTCCAATATTCCAAGAAAGGAATATCTTGATATTTATAGTTCACTTTGACTGTCATCTGGGAATATTTCTCAACATATTTTGGTTTGTTTTGACAACAACTTTTCCTTTTCCACTACTTGCAACCCGTGCAATTTTTAGAACACCTAAAAATTCTTACTGACAAACAAATAAACCATTAGGGTTGTGATTTTGAAGAAATAATCCACAAAAAGGGTTACTTGTTGAATGAAAAAAGGTAAAAGAAGCCGAAAGAAAATATCAAATTCGAAATATTGGCAAACCTTATACTGGCACAATTACGTAGAAACTGCGATATTGCTAAACAATGTAAAATACACAACTGTTAACTCTAAGTCTGTTATGACAAAATATTCAAAATACACTCAACACCCTCTTAACTGTAGACGCAAAATGGCTCTCTATAATATAATTTTTCAGGAGGGGTAAATACTCACCTCGCTACAGAGGGTGTGAGCCCCTAAAGGTGTGTAATCACTTCAAACGAAGTGAAGGATGTCGGAAAGGTTCAGGAAGATGAGATTCACTTGGCAAAGGTCATCAGAACAGTCAAACTTGGCCAGGTTTTAGTAAGTTAGAAGGTTACAATTCGGTTGGACACAGCCTTTCCCACGCCCACCCCCGGACGCTATTTACGTTCGTGATGATCTAAAGAATTTAATAATATTGTGTAAGTTAAGGCAATATACGTTGTAAATAGGCTTGATTACAAAACCGGTGTCTTTTCTGAGTAACAAAATTTCACTAGAAATTACTTCCGTTATCATTGATGGTTTGGTTTCAAAACAAAGTAACGAGGTTTCTCTCTCAAAATTTAGAAAAAAAGATTTACTAGTCAAAATGTACTTACAAATGATCAAGTTACCAAGGAAAAAAGTCATGGAGATTTTTATTTATATTGTATCTCATATACATTGGTATAATACAGTTTGTAAATATAAATCTTGACTGTCATAGGTATATTTAGACCAATTAAGTCCGTTCAGTCTAAAGTAGAGCACTTAAAATCCTATTAAATATATACCCCCCTGAGTACCGTGTTACATAAGACGTTTGCAAGAGTTTTGATGTGCACAATGGACATTTATTATTAATGATTAGGGAAAGCGGGAGTCTCCTTAGGATTAAGTCATGTAAATTGTACAAGTAAAGATGTTCAAAACCATTTTTAAAATGGTAAAAACAAGCAAGAAAAAGCCAAACATAGGCACACAATGTACACTTTGCATAATTAAGTGATACGATACTGGATTATTTACTGCACGAGATATTCACGTGGTTGAAACGTGGTAGTTTGTCAAGTGACTGACTGCATTTTGCTTCTTCATGCATTTCCATGGCTGTATTTTTCAAGAGAATCATTGCTCGAGATAAGAGGATCTTAACATATGTGCAATTAACGACAGAACCGTTATCTAAAATGCACAATCAAGGAAAAGAAAACAAAATCTGCAAGTTTGCAAGAATCAGCTAGGTGTGAGATCGAACCTTCACATCATTACCGGTGACAAAACCTGGAGATTTCAATTGAAGATTGAAGGAACTCAAGCAAGGCAGGTTGGTGATGAGGGATGAATTTACAGATTAATATCGGTGTTCCTGGCATTAATATTTATCTATGATCTCGTCAACACACTGAAAATATTGCACTTGATGTTTAGAACTCACGAGAGCTGGAGTGTTTCTGCAATGACGGCCCAAAAATGTGTGCCCTCACGTGCCTATGCACGTGGGTGGATATGCACGTGAATGGACCACATATGCGTGAATACCATAATTCTGAATATTAGTCAACCTTACTAGCACGATTTGGTGAAACCGCACTTAATGCTTATATCATGCAACAATTCAAAATTCACAATTGTCAATTTTTAGTCTGTCAGGTCAAAGTATTTAAAATAAAATTTACACCCTTTTCAATGTAGCCATGAATTGGACATCTATAATACGCGTTTTCAGCTGAGGTAAATGCTCGCCTCTCTACAGAGGGTATAAACCGCTAGAGGTGTATAATAACCTGAGCCAGTTCTTGTGAAACGCTAGGTTATGAATCAAACTCACGGATTCTCAGTTGCAGACTGCGATGTAGTGATAGGAGTCACTAGATGCAGTTCTAAACTTTGGCCTGAAGAATGTTGAGAAGGTTTAGGGAGATGAGACTGAACTGCGAGTTTGCTTGAAAGGTTTTAGGATCTTTAAACGAACAATTCGGTGGAAGACAGCTTTCCCCCCGCCCAGCCCTTTACACCATATACATTGGTAATTTTACAGATTTATTTATTGACTCGTCTGTAATGTGCGAAAGATATCATCGATAACTTGTTTTTGTCCAGCTACAAACCTTCTTTTTTCCAGTCGAACAAAAAAGCCTGTAAATTCGCAAAACGCTACCTATATAAAACCATAAGTCTGAGCTGTGTCGTGCTGCCTAATAAAGAATTAAATATTGTGTAAGTTAAGGCAATATGTGCTATACATACACTTGATTACAGAAGCAGTGTCTTTTCTGCTTAATAAATTAAAGTATTAATAGAAAATTCGATCTGAAATCATTAAACTATTATAATTATAATTCCTTGAGTTTTAAAAACGTGTACCTGGGAAAACCAGCCAGGAGGCGATACAGCTCAAATCACGGATTTCGCTCAAACTTGGCACAAAAGTTAAGTTTGGTGAGTAAATGATTATGGCAAAAAAGAAGGTCAAAATATTTTTAGTTTATGTATATTTAATTAGCTGTCTTTGGTCTAGGGTTTAGCCATGTGAAAATGAAATCCCCTGGATCATGTTCTTCAATTATCAGACTCAAAGTGTAGCGATCTATTTAAATTATAGGAAATCGGATTTCTCTCCACGGCTCCATCTTAAGTAAGGTGCATATTTCATAGTATTGTTTACATAAGACTACGATTTATGACAATTTCATGAACGTAGACCCATTTAAAACACCAAAGCCGTTTTTCTGTCTTTCTTTTTTTTTTTTTTGCGTTAATCTAGCTCGAAATCAACGAGAAAAGTATAGCTACGTATTTTCCTATCATTTTCGAGTATAGGTTCGGCGAAAAGTAGCTCTTGAGACATTTCCTTCAAATATTTTCACAGCTATATTTTGTGGCATTCTCTCGATATCGATATAAATACTCCATAGGAAGATTAAACTCTATACGCTATACGAAACGTGTCATCTGTTCGGTTGCCTCGACCGAGGTTTAAAGAGAATATCCATAGCCATCCTGCATGTTCTCGTCAACACAGATATTAACAGCTTGTCAACATCGCTACTCAAAAGGCCGTTCAAAATCGACAGACAGCCATCACTGCTGCTATATCCTACAGATTTCTTTCAAAAACCACCACAAAAGACCCCGCCACCCTTGACGACGTTGAGCCACCATTGAAAAGTGAGCAGTTATTTTCCTTTCATCATGTCATGTCATGCATTGTGATACAAATTGTTTTCGCATGGCATCGTTAAAAGATGGCGGAATGCTGTGGGTTTTGAGAGCAATCTTTAAGTTATAGCAAAAAAAAAAAAAAAAGCATAATAAAATAATGATAATAATAACAGCAATAATAAAAATGTTATAGCAGCAGTGATAGATGCATGTCTGTGGATTTTGAACGGCCATTTTAGTAGCTTTCTCGACAACCTGTTGATACCTCTGATGATGAAAGTGGGACTGTGATGGATATCACTTTTTACGTGGATCGGAAACGGAAAAAATGACAAAAAACTGGACACTGAGTCTGAAAGGACATCAAAATCCAAGAATCAAAGAAAGCGCAAAATCCCCTCTAAGTGACATTTATGTTGTGGTTATATTTTTTTTTCTGCTTCCATTCTATTTTACACCGCCTTTTACACCTGAAAGCGTAAATTGAGAAAACTTGTGTGTTAAATCTTCTGCCCCTGTATTTGTATCGATATCTTGTGAATGCAAAAAAATATAGCTCTGAAAATATTTGTGTTTTTTAAATGATGTTCATGAAATGGCCATAAATCGATAAGTCATAAGTAAACAGTACGCCAGCACAGAAAAAATGTTGAAGTTACAAAATATTTTATGGCGTTTTTGAGAACTTTACTGATTTTTCTCACTATTCATGTTAAAATAATGAGTTTTTGCTGTTTCTCATTGCAGATATTTGCCATCAATTAAAGACTATTTACAACACTTTGAAATATGCACCTTATTTAAGATGGAGCCAAGAAGAGAAATCAGATTGCCAAGTTTGACTGAACTACTGCCCCTTGAGTATGATAATTGTAAAACATGATCCAGCTAGTGGATTTCATTTTTGTGTTTTTTAAATGATGTTCATGAAATGGCCATAAATCGTCAAGTCACATGTAAACGGTACGCTAGTACAGAAAAAAATGTTGAAGTAACAAAACATTTTATGGCGTTTTTGAGAACTTTATTGATTGTTCTCACTATTCATGTTAAAATAATGTGTTTGTGCTGTTTCTCCATGCAGATATTTGCCATCAATTAAAGACTATTTACAACACTACGAAATATGCACCTTACTTAAGATGGAACCAAGAAGTGGATTTCATTTTCACATTGCTTTCCTTGTTGTTTAAATACGCATAAATTAGTGTCAATTAGTGTTACTTGAAGGGAACAAAATATTTTAAACTTCTTTTTTTGCCATAATCACTCACTCACCCTACCCAACATTTAGGTCAAGTTTGAGCGAAATCGGCGATTAATTGAGTTGTATCACCTCCTGCCTGGTTTTCTAATGGATATGCTCTTAAGTTGATGTTACACAAGCCGATTTCAACGCCGATTTTTAACGCAACATTGTTGTGTTAAAAATGGATATCGTGTAACTTGGCGCAGAGGGCGACTTCTGACGCAACATTCCGTTGCGGCAAAATGTTGCAGCTTTTTGTAAGTGATTTAAAAACCTGCAACATTGTTGCTTGAATGTAGAAAAAACAATCGTCTCGTGTAATATACCGTTGCCGCAACAAAGTTGCGTCAAAAGTTGTTTCGTGTAACATGAAGTAAAAATATCGGCGTTAAAAATCGGCGTCATGTAACATAACCTTTAAGCAAATTAGCAACGATTTTTTTTCTAAACTTTCGCAAAGTTTAGAAAAAAAAAACTTACGTATATTCAAGTTACGAAACAAAGACGTCGTGGTGTTAAAGATTCTCTTTACATTGTATTTCATATGCATAAGTTTCATGCAGTTTGTAATATAAATATATACTTCCAGAGTACTGTATTGCATAAGACGTTTCTGGAAATGCACAGTGATCACCATTTATTACAGATTGGGAAAAGAAGGAATCTTCTTGCATTAAGTCATGCAAATTGTTCACGTAAAGGTTTTCAAAGCCATTAGCCACACTTTGAGTGATACGATACTGGATTATTGGTTCACGTGTTAGAGAAGGTAGTACTTTGTCAGCTGAGTGATTGCCATGTTCCATGCTATTTCTGCATCTCCATACATTTCCATGGTTATGGTTTTGAAGATAATCATTTCATCGAAAAAAGAGATCTTGACATGGATCTACGGCAATACACGCAGTCAATCTCCAAAGTGCAAGGAAAAGTAAAAAAGAAGAAACAACAACAACAATAACAACAACAACAACAGCTGTTTACAATAATCAGTAGCTAGTGAAATCGAGCCTTTACAACATCATTGATGAAAACCTGGAGTTTTCAGTTATTAATTGAAGGAATTCAAGTGAGGCAGATTGGTGTTGAAGGATGAATTCACAGATTAGTATCAGTGTTTCTGACCATGGTATAAATATTTATCTATGATCTCGTCAAAACACAGTAAATATTGCACTGGATAACTGGATCTCACGAGAGGTGTAGTGCTCGTATGACGAAGGGCCAAAAATTGTGTGCCCTCACGTGCATATGCACGTGAAATGATCACACAGGTGGGCATGTCAAGGAAAAGTGAAAATGCAAAACAGAGCTACTGTGTCAAAGAATGCTGATCGAGCAATACGTATGTTTAGGGTGCTGAAAAATGAATAATAGTTCCTCGCGATGGACTTAATCATATTGGGTTTAACATATGAAAGGAAGTTTTTAAAAGCCTTGAATGCTTGTAAGACAAAAACATGTGCTGATTGGTAAAACATTGTTTTAATGCCACATAACATGACTGAGCACTCTATCAGTCCTTTTCATTTTCTGTTGTTGTGTTTTGTAACTTTAAGTGATGTAGCTTCCGAATCATAACCCGTCGTTTAACACACCAGTCTGTGCCCTAAAAAGTTCCGAAACCCCAACAGCTCTCACGCCACTGGGTAGAGAGCCATGCAAGAAAAAAGAACGTCAAACAAAAACATAATTGGTATGAGGCAGGGTTGGAATGGAAACAAATATGATATTGTCTGTAGCATATGATAAAAACTCTAATAAATCTCCGTACAAAAGACAATAGAGAGATTAAGCATGACGTTACGTAAAACGGCAAACAGCAAAAATGAAACTTTTGTCGTCTGTCTTCAGCTGTCTATACAGTAGAGTAAAAATATTTGTATTTGCGGTGAATAGTAGGAGACATTATTCTATTTTTGTGTGATTTAGTTAAGGATTGGAAGAAAAGGACACAAATTCAAAGGTAATCGATGTTTGCCTTTTGCCGTCTGCCGTAAAGTCATGCTTAAACTCTCTTTTTACTCTATCCTTCCAGTGCTTACAAAGCATATCAACGATATAGCAGCAACAACGATTGAGTTGGCCAGGTCAAATTTATTTGCTTAACAAGGCAACTTCTGTTTGGCTGACCGCAATTAAAATCAAAGCCAAATTCTATTTTCTTAACATTGATCCGAGCCCTTTAAACTGAGGAGAACTAATTGGGGGCTGCTGAACGCTGCAAAATACCGCATTCCACAGGCTTCAGTATAACGCAATTCAAGATTGAAATCATCGCCCACTTCAATATCACCTCGGATGACTCGGTACGTCAGATGACTCGTATGTGAGAAGGGCTACAATCGGTAGAACTTCTACTGTGTGCTGTTTTTGCTTAAGATTTCATGTCAGTGACTGACATGAAATCTTATGAAAGCAACAACAGCACATTATCGTTATATCTTTTCCTTTCTCCTGCAACTACCAGATGAAGCTGCATAAGTTACATTCCCTGAAGTAATCTTAGAATGTAAATTAATTTTACAGTTTCTAACTCGAAATCAACAAGATATGTATAGTTAAGCATTTCCCTAACAGTTTAGAGTATAGATTCGGCAAAAAGAAGCACTTGGGACGTTTCTTTCAAATATTTTCAGAGCTATATGTTGTGGCATTCTTACGATATCGATATAAAATACCCCAGCAAAAGATTAAGCTCTATAGGCTATACGAAATGTGTCATCTGTTTGGTTGCTTCGACCGAGTTTTAAAGAGAATATCACTCACATGACTCAGATGTGAGAAGGGTGACAATTGTACAGTTTCAGCGTTACCGAACAAGCTAGTTAAAGAACTTTAAGAATTGAGTTTATCTTAGTATACATTGTCCGCGTTTTTTCAGTGTTTATATCTTCCTAAAATATGAAGTTTGCGACATAGTTTGATTTGAAAATCCTATGGTCGACTACCGTTCCCTCCCGCTTGCTTTTTCGACTCTTTTTCTAATGTCCTTATAATACTAAAACTGTCACAATTATTTCTTAATCTCAGTTAATTGCTGCGATCCTTAGCGAGAGGCAACACTAGTTTTGACTGACCATGTGGGGCTTGGGCGCTTTGCATATGCGACTTAACACTCGATTTTTTATCCAAATTCTTTTCGTTGGCGATGATTTTGAGAAGATGTAGTATGTAGGACCAGTGGCAGTAGTTGCTAAATTGTGCGCGAGTTGGACCGTGAGTCACCGAGAGTTGTGCGTGCTCTGCAGGTTAGCACTTGCTCGGGACGTGCTCAGCTTATACAAAGGAAAAGTACGTAAATTATACGAAAATACTGCTAAGGAAGGATTTGAGCTCGAGGCATCATCCCCATTTACTGAGACTTTGCCACAAGTGCAACCACTGGTGCTGGATAACGAAAACCACCACTGTCTTCATCATCTCCTTCAAGAATGCCTCCTGTTATTACATGTGTAATGCATGCTCGAAGAAAGTTGAAATTGACGGGAGACACTATGAAATGCGACAGCTGCAAGTTAAATGAAAAGACTCACCAGAAAAAACAAAAAACAAAAACAAAAACAAAAACAAAGCATTGGTATGCTAGGGTGTTTGCAAAAGATAACCCAAGTCAAAACAAATTCTATATGTTACTGTTTAATTCTTATATTGTTAAACTATTCAACACATAGCACAAACGGCTTCTTCCATCAGCAACCGAAGATGACATAACCGATGTCATACTCGATCCTAAAAATATTCGGCTAAAACAAAATATCGATGGCGCTGTAATTGATATCATCGCTTAATAATTTTGCTCCTCTCATGTTCAACGTTACAAGATAACATCACAATAACAAAAACATTCAGCGGCAACAAAAGACGAGTGGATGCGTAATTGACATCGTTACTTACTAGAACTAGAATATTAACACTGTTCCTCTCATGTCGAATTCTTCTCATGCTGAGATTGATGGATGTGTAATGAATATCTTTGCCTACTAGAACTAAAATATATACACTTGTTTTGTTCCTCTCATGATGAGTTGATGGATGCGTAACGGACGTTTTTGCTTACTAGTGCTAAAACATATACATCAAACATATATATGTTGAATTTTGTTCCTCTAATGCAATTGAGATCATCATTGACTAAAAATAAAACATATCTTGTTATTGCTGTTGTTGTTGTTGTTGTTGTTATGCAGTTCTGGGAATTTAAAGTGCTATTATGATCAATTTTTTACCCCTTTTAGATTTTTAGGTTAATCACATAGAATTCTACGAAAGATTAAAGACGCCGTTTACCGTTTACAAATATCTGCATTGGTTCCGGAGATATTTAAGTTTGAAAAATGAGTAAAATATGCAAATGAGATAACTGAAACTGCAAGGGACCGCATACGATGAACGCTGCCAACGTAGGATCTACAAGAGATCTGATCAAAAAAATGATATGAAGAAAAACAATAGACTGTAAGGCTGATACTACGTGAAAAACGTTTCGAGACACCAACATGACAAGAACCGATAAAGTAGGATCGCAAAAGTGGACAGCTGTTTCGCCCTTCTTGGGGCTCGTCAGCACTGTGTAGCGAAGATATGTAACGCCAGCCCAACAGCCAACGGCCATAAATTGCAGAATGACCCGTTGTTATATCAAGCTCCGTACTTTGAACTCACTTGCGCCCCGAAACACGCGTTGCCACATCACATGTTTCGGGGCGCAAGGAGACAAAGAGTCAAGATTGGTGTCTCGAAAGGCAAAAGAATAAATGTGACTGGACAAGGCCAGCCTAAACATTCAGACATTCAACCGCATGGCCAGTACCATGCTTTAAAAACGCAGCGTATCGGATCTGAAAAGACCTACGGTCCGAAAATACATACATAAATGATATGACTAATGACGTCATACACTCAACCAACTATTACACCAAGTATATAAATAGCGCTATCTCGTTCAATTTTCAGCAGAAACCATTGAAACTTGGTAGGCTAACACTCTAAATGCAATACACTTACCGCTATAACAATTTCCGTACCCATGGCAACCCACTCTTTTCCAGTCATCTCTAGCCTGATTGCAATATTTTAGTGATTTTAAGTTTGGAAAACATTAAACAAGGCTATGAACTCAACCTAACGTATTTATATACCTGCCGGATCATGCAGATGAGGCACTATTGACGAATAAGTGGTCAGAAAAGCCTTCAATATCGTGGAGGTCTGGAACCTAGTATGTTGCCATGGTAACAAACATTGTTAAACTTATATTGCAGAGCACATCTAGTAGAATGTTACTGTAAAAAGTCAAACATTTCTGATACCAATTGACTGAGATATCATTGTTTCTCACATAAGATCAAAATTCGGTTGAGTGTATGACGTCATCACTTCGCTAATTTG
Source organism: Orbicella faveolata (assembly GCF_042242905.1). Taxonomy (NCBI): domain Eukaryota; kingdom Metazoa; phylum Cnidaria; class Anthozoa; order Scleractinia; family Merulinidae; genus Orbicella; species Orbicella faveolata. Next base: position 14,374,956 of record NW_028301541.1, read on the forward strand.
CATATTTTAAAAACTTGAATATCGCTGGAACGAAAAGAGGCATTAGAAAACAGTAAGCAGCATTTTTACTCTTATACAGACTACTTGTTTATGTCTAAAATAGCTCAGGTTTGAAGGATGCGATTTTCGCCATAGCAGCACTTTAATTTAATATGATACTGTAGGGTCTTGATGGAAGTGATTATGCCTTATTGGTGTATATTTAAATAGATCTAAACTTAACGCATCCTTGGAGACCCAGGGGCAGTTAGTTGGGGCGAGAGGAGATAAATCGGGCAAAAAAAATGAGCGTCGTAGGTTTACAAGTAAGGCTGGAAGAGCCCCTGGGAACCGACTCGGCCACACTTCTCTTGATCATATTTGCGAGGGAAACGTTCATTTTAATTTACTTCAGAGAGCCATAGAAATTAGGGAAATCATTTCGAATGTTATCAGAAAGAAACTCTACGTTTCGTCGGGAAATTTTTCGTTTCGACCGATCAAAGGTATCGTGAAATACAACACCTCTCAACGGAAATTAAGATTGTCCTCTCAACACCTTCTGGCGACCCCGAAAGCTAGACTGAAAACATATGGAGAGAGAGCATTTGCTGTGGCGGCACCGAGACTATGGAACTCGATCCCACTTGAACTAAGATCCAGTAGTTCGATTGACATTTTTAAACGGCATTTAAAACATATCTTTTTAAACAAGCTTTTTAACCCTTTTAATTTTTAGATGATTTTTTAATTTTTTTTTCCCCTTCCCTTTTTTAGCTTTTTAAATATTTTTTTATTTAATGTAAAGCGCCATGGACAAATACCGGATTGGCGCTATATAAATATTTTATTATTATTATTATTATTATTATTATTATTAAATGGTGGCTTGTTTATTGGCGAGTCGATTTCAGCTTTCTTTCATTTCTTGGGTCAATTGAAACTTTCACGCACTAGGTCCATTTATTTTTGTAAACAGGCGTTACATCACTGTCTGATTTAAGTTTTATTATAAATTGCTGATGTTTTGGCTTACTCTGTTCAAAAATTCCAAATCTTCTTATTTTGCTCAATATTCTTTTGCAAACGTTCTCATCAGATTACACGCAGCAATGAAAACGACTTAGAGTCAAAACTGAACTGATATTGCAATTTTTTTTCCCTGATGCCTGCAACTTTCACAACTTTAATGCAATCTTTAACAGTGTTCTCTCACATCAGAATTTCTTTCAATGTTTTCCTTTTGTGGTCTTCTCAAACTAAGCAAGAAAAAAAGAAAAATTACATGTAGCATTACCTACAGTGTAGCTGGCTTGATTCTCACTGTCGTTGTGAATTGCAATAAATGGCCTTTATACATGTAGACCTTTGTGTGGTTTTTGATTGTATTCTTGTAATGGGTTCCTGTGCTTTCTTAAAAAAAAAAAACTGTTTGACTCCCAGGGCAAACGCTGTGCAAAAGGATTAGACATATCTACCAGGTCTGAATCACTGAGCTAATAATGCAATGTACTAGCCCTTATTTACCCTAAGCCACTATATATTTAGCATCAGTTCAAGTGAAATAAACGTGTTTCAAATTTCAAGCCATGAGACCTCGGAAACCTGAACATTCAGAAATTTCCAATGGAGGTGTTCGGCAAAGGTTTCTTCCGCTGGGAAAGATGAGTTGGGAAGACATTGAATGGTTGTTAAGCTGTTGGGATTTTGTAATGAGCACCTTTAAATTGAGTTCATTAGTTCACCAGCCATGTGGAGTACCCAATACATTTTCTTACTGAAGGTGTAATTTTTGATCATTGGCTATGCCCACTGCACCTGTCATCCCCAGATGCTCTCTTAATGGGCAATTCACTTGGTCTTGGTCCAAGAGAAACCATAACTCAAACAATCACTACCTAAATAATGCAAGCACTTTCCATAACACAGACCTTCAGCTCTGCCCCTTTGGTGTCTGTATTAAACAGCTGTTTTTAATTGCCTTAATTTGGATGCCCTGCCATGCCCGCGATACCATTTTATTGGCCATGGTGATTAACGGAGTTGCCCTTTTCCTGGCTGGGCGAGTTTTGAAACCTTGCTGGAAATTAAAGTCCCTCAATGTTTCTCCTGAGAGTGCTGAGCAGAAATTTTACTGCCAGCAACTGAAAGTAATGCTTTACAATGAGGTGTTTATTTGTTGCTTTTAACTCAGGTGAATGCTAACAAACTGCCTCATTAGCTGCCCCTGAAGAGACCATAATCTGTTTTCATGTCAGTGATAAACGTTTATTAAACACAAACACATTTCCCTGTCGGTACTAAATAATACGATAATTTTCCTTGTTTGAGATTCCAAGGCGATAGTATTTGGAGAGGCAATGTCAATATGTAATATCGATATATCCTCAACTGGCCTCGCAGCCTACAATCAATTGACAATTCACTTCAACTGCATAATACGATGGAATTCTCCTCGGTAAGGTTTGTTGCTCGTGTACAAAAGTAAATGGACGTAGTGCGGGAAACTTTCAGTTAACCCAAGAAATGAAAGAAAGCTGAAATCGACTCGCCAATAAACAAGCCACTATTTTACAATACCTTTGATCGGTCGAAACGAAAATTTTCCCGGCGAAACTTTGAGTTTCTTTCTTGATAAAATCCGAAATGATTTCCCTAATTTCTATGGCTCTCTGAAGTAAATTAAAATGAACGTTTCCCCCGCAAATATGATCAAGAGAAGTATGGCCGATGCAACAATGTTCGTGTAAGAACACAGCAAAGTACCTCAGAAGCTGCTGTCCGCTGATTGGGCAGAATAACACAAAGACTTTTTCTGCCCAATCAGGAGGCAGCATTGGCAGAGCCGTTTGGAAATGGTCTGGTAAGAGTCGGTTCCCAGGGGCTTTTCCAGCCTTACTTGAAAACCTGCGACGCTTCATTTTTTTTTTTTTGCCGGATTTATTGTTTCCCACCCCAACTAACTGCCCCTGGGTCTCCGAGGATGAATTTAACGTCACTAATGTTGTAACCATACTAAGTTTGATATCTGAGAAGCTTATCAGAGATATTTTATGTAAAGTGTGTTTTCTACTTTTTCCTATGGTGTAGTATAGTTCTTTCTTTCAAAATGACGACGTTCAACATTTTTCAGCTCTAAACGATTCTGGGAAGGTTCTTATTATAATTATATATAACTTTAATCCTTATGTTTTTCATACATCACCTCGCAGCACTTCACTTGCCATTAGCAACTGTTAGTTTTATCTCAGAGTATACACGTTAGTTGAACCTTTTTCGTGCACCGTTTTAGAGTAATATCATTCACAAGTGATTGGCGCATGAGGGGGTCCGAACTCTAGAGGTAACGTTAAAGCGAAGCCTGCTATGATTGTTAAAAAGTTACATTAAAAGTTTTCTAAATTCCCTAAAGCAATGTTAGATTAAATAATGAATATTACATTTGGGGAAAAGAAATTCACAATCGGTCCAAATCGTAACTTAAGAGAAGCCCACAATACGCGGGTATGAAAGTGTTTTATTTTTCTTCAAGGAGGCCTTCCTGTTATATCTCCGTAAAATTTCTAACCTGTCTAATCCAGTCAAAGTTGCCACATATTGCCTCCTTTAAACGCTACAATGAATTAAAGGAAACAACAAATTAGTAAGCTGCCTGAGCCTATGATATCTCAACAGGTTCCTTGAAAACAGTCCACACTCTGACGTCATAGATTTTGCAATGCTATCAGCTCATGATCAGTTGGACCCGGGAGCTGTTTCCCCGGAGGGGTTACTCCCAGAAAAGTTGACTGGGGGTGTGCCGCCCACTTCCCAAAACCCTTAACCTATTTATGACCAAAATCTACGATTGTTGCTACCATTGTTACCATTGCGGCTGGCGCAGTTGCCCTAAACATAAGTCATGAAGGGCTTTTGTTGACGATCTTATTGATAGCGATAAAAAAGTAGCTTCTTCTAAGAAACACACCCAGTTAAAGACTTGAGTGCTAAAACCATACCCTATTTAAGACCAAAATGGTAAAAATCGATACCCTATTTATGACCAAAACGGCTGAAAACCCTACCCTTTGGGGCCGCACATACCTGTATAGCCCATATAAGGGAGTACTCCCCTGACTCCCCATCTCCGGCCTGCTTCTCTGTAGATGCGAGTTCGTCCTTGCTTTTGCTATTTTTGATTTACGCTACAGTTGCTCAACGCGCTGTCCTTTGTCCAATAAACATGGAGCGAGGGTAAGAAATATAGGAACACGAGTGGAAGTTTGGGAGAACGAGAAATGCTGCGGAAACACTCGCTTGTATTGCATAGAGAAAACATTACATTTCTCTCTCGAAACAGTCACGTTTTCAAAAATAAAAATCATGATAAAGCAAAGATAGCATTTTTAATGGCTTTTACCTGAAAAATTTGCTTGGGAACAAGTCTCTAGACCTCCAGAAATATGCGGTCTGGCTGGCCAGGCCTCCAACTCTTGGCTGGCTACGCGCGTGGCTGGCTAAGTCCAGCGATCACGCCATTACATGCAGTCTCGCTTTGTGTTATAGCCAGCTGCATGCAGTAATTGTGACGGTGCGTTAAAAGAAAAAAAAAAAAAAATTAACCGATCAAGTTTATTGTTTTGTTTGCTGCGGAAAAAGTAGTTAAATTCTGACATCAAATTTTTACTAAGTCCTCAAGAGTTACTGACTGGAAATATCGAGAATTGCTGGCCAGGTTAGAAAAATCGAAAATCCCGAAACTTTGCCTAAACAACGCTTTTAGAGAGCCACTTTCGAAAATATTATTCCGATTTCCATAGAATTTAAAGTCTTCGAGAAATTCGCAAAAAACGGAGATATAGCTTTTTGCCTCGTTAAATATGCAAAAAATATCTGGAAAATTGACAAAGTTCCCGGTATTCGCATTGAAACAATTTACAAAACTAGAACTCGGGGTAAACTTAGCACAAGAGCTTTACTTTTCTTCTATCTAACAACAGGAAGTTTTAAATTTTTCAAGCATTTTGAAGGATTCCGTCGACCGTTGAAGAATTGCTTTTTCAAGCCCCTATGAAAACGGCAAAAATTGCGTAGTTTTACGGGCTTAAAACGCATCTTGGTATGTCCGATATGGAACTAAAACAAGTATTGTGCAAAAGATACTCGCTTCTACTATAATAACATGGAAAAAATTTTCTGGGCAATCGAGGTTCACACGGGTATAATGCAAAAGTTCGCGACAGTCTCTGTCTCTCTGTCTCTAGTCAGTTTTTTTCCATTCGTGGGCCTTGCTTTGTGGGAAATATACAAAAAGATAGTTGATCCACGTCGTTATTACAACATTGTTTCATTATTTCACGCAAGATACAAAACATCTATTGGAAAAGCCTAAAATATAATTTCAAAGTTACATAGATTAAACACGTTACGTTAAACTCTTACGCGACTGGCGTCACGTAAGCGATATTTTCAGTTAGTTCCAACTGGAATTCCTCGATTATTGAGGTTTAGACACTTGCTTATAATAGAAGCATATACGGGTTTGTCTTTCGCGTCTATACACACTCGATTAGTCTGCAAATATTCGAAAGGAGACTGGTCTTTTAAAGTATTTTTTTAACCACTGTGTGTCGATTTTGATCTTGATGGAAAACGGATTAATTAGATGCACTAAATGAAATGAAGAAGTTTTATTAACGTGATCCAGCTAGACCAAGGAAGCAGGTTTTCTTGAAAAAAAAGGGTAAGACTGTTTGATGTCTATCTCGCGATCTGACCTCGGCTGGAATTCGGCCTAGTCCAAACGTCGTGCTTCTGCCGCGCCGAACTCAAATAAATTTGGCCCGGCAGTGGCATGACAAAAAGCTATGAAAGATTCAAACGTCGAATTTAATTCAGTCGCGCAGAAGATCGGAAAAAGTTTGCTTTGCTGAAGACCTTTTTAAATGCTAGAAAGCAACTGCAGCTGTTGCAGCAGGATATGAATTCACAGGGACGGCGGTGTCTTTTTTCAACTGAAAGAAGGGGTGGGGGGGGGGGGGGGGTGGGGGAAGGTGGGGGGCTTGAAAACGAGCGGTGCCGGCGCAAGTTTGTAGAGGGGTCTAGGGGCATCCTCCCCCCAAAAAAACATTTTAAATCTAGGGGCTCGGAAATGGTATTTTTTACATTCTCCATGGTGTAGTTCTTAAGAAAATCAGTCTAGTGGATGAACTATAAAATGACAGGTACTTTTAGTGCATTTGCAGCAATATATTTTGAAGGTATTGTGAGCTTGATACATCTTTCCCAGCTCTCCATGATATATCACGGCCTTAGCACTGACTGACCTGCGCTTTTACACAAGCCACCCCGTGTGTGGGAAGGAAGCTTAAGTGCACGCTGCGGAAAGGTTAAAACTATGTAAACATGAAAAAGCTTCTTACAGATTTGGTACGAGCAGGAGCCCATTACCCTTGGTACGAGGTTGTAGCTTTGTAAATTCTTGTTAAATCTGTAGTCAACCAGACTTTTTTCGTTGTCTTTTTGTTTTCTTTAGTTCTTCATTTGTACCTCATACTAAAACAAAATAAACTGTCATCGTGGTAGAAAGTGGAGGAGAGTGTGCGGGGGGGGGGGGGGGGGGGGTTTGAGCCCCCTCCCCGGCTCCGCGTTCCTGGTTAGGGGTGGCGAATGGTCGTTCAAAAAATCTGGGTCTCGCACAATTTAAGTCGAATTTCACGGGTCTTGTAGTCTCGTTTTTTAGCGGTTATGTGCGTCTCGCAGTCTCGATTTTTATACGAAGCTCTCGCGGAGTTTCGACTTTTTGCAATTGCAAGGTTAAGGGTTTCGAAGTTCCGATTCGTTTGTTTGTTTTAATAAATGACGTCTTCTCGTAACTTGATATTGAATTTCAATGAAGCAACTTTCAAATTTCCGAGAAAATATTAATGCTAACTTCTGGCAAATTGTCTGAATTCCACAAAAGGCTGCAAAACTTACCGCGAAGTCATTTTGGCGCCAAAAAACAGTTATTTTGTGCTAGGATATCCTAACGTAGTGTGCTATAGTCGAATTTCTAGTTCCAGCTTGTTCGCAAAGGTTGGCTAAAAGGCTAAAAGGAGATTTATTTTACCCGGTAAAATAAATGGCTTTTATGGTGCTTGCTATGACTCCGTTCTCACTTCCGCCCAAGGGGCTTCCGGGACTACGCACGGTTATGACGTCACATGCCTCGATGTCCTTTCTCTCCCTTCACGTCGATTGAAGAAAGCATCGTGCTAGAATTTCATCCTCTCCTCCACCCCGTCTTCTCCGGTGCATAGTCTTATTCTGGGGCTCGCCAGCGGTTTTCACCCTCACCTTTGCTGGGAACGAGGTCGTTTAAAGGGTTAACTCTTTCTTGGGGATGAGTGATTGGCAAATAAATGCTGTACACTTTATTGATTTAATAAACGACCACTCACGTGGCCAAAAGTTTGCCAATCAAGGTGTGATCCTTTTTACCCACTTCCTCTGTTCTCATCAAACCAAGCTTGGCCTACGCAGTGCTCATGCGCGGCTTTGTTAATAACATGCGTCATAAAGGAGAATCAAGAAGCCACACACAATCCACGATAGCTCGTGATGAAACCCACGAAGTCGAAGAACTTATCTGTTGCCCCCTGTGGAACTGTGTGAAGGCACAAGTATTTAGGACGAAAGGTTCCTTTGTAAGACTTCTGTACAAGCTCATTCTCGCTCATTATTCTTATAGCTCTCAACTAAATCTGGAGCTTGAATTTTAAGAGTCTGAGCCCCTCTCGCTCGCACTCAAAACACTCGGTTTCGCAATCTAAAAAGTCAATATGTCTCGGGCTCGCAAAGAATAGCGCTGGTCTCGCCGTCTCGCGCAGTCTGGCATTTACCATTCACCGCCCCTCTGGTTCAGTTCGGCACGTGCATAGCAAGAGCATGCCGTTCGAAGCCAAGTCGCGCAACTGCCGTGCGGAACGGCATTAGGCCTGCCGTGCTATACGCAGTCGCGCCGACTTCAATTCAGCCTGCCGAACTGAGTGCATGCATGGTTTCAAACGTCGTGCTACTGCCGCGCTTGAGTCGAAGTTCTCGGTATTCGCATTGAAACAATTTACAAGACTAGAACACCGGATAAACTAAGCATATTGAAAGCTTTATATTAAATTAAATTTTGAGAGGTTCCGTCGACGGTCGAAGAATTCAAGCCCCTATGGAAACAGAAAAAAAATTGCGTAATTTTACGGGCTTAACAGGCGTTTTAGTTTACCCAATATCGGGTCGAAGTAAATACTTCGATTAACTTTTAGTCGTCTTCAATCAGTATTTGGAACAAAAAATCTGGGCAGCAAGAACGCGCGCCAGCAAACAGAGACGTTTTTAAGGCTAGGTGAACTTTTTTGCATAATTGAAAAGTCTCTTCATAGAAAGACTAGTCGATATATTTCTAACAGTGTTTTTTGTCGTTGTTGGTGTCTTCAGTTACTTAGCCTTAATAATTTCAAAATAATAAAGAAAGAGGGAAAATCGATGGTTAAACTGACAACAGTTTACATAACACATTACCCCCTGTCATATTTTTCGGTTCAATCCCTGTAAAAGGTACCGCAAAAGCTCTTGCGGTGGACCTTTTGAAGATTAACTCCTAAAATGTACGACGAGCACCCCCGTTATTTTTATATGAGTTCCCCCCCACCCCCCCACACACACACCACCCCCTTCCCGGGGGAATAATAAAGTTTGCATGCCGTGTAGCGTGACTTGACTTCGGCGTGCTCTTACGTACCGTGCCGAATTGAATTCATAGCCTGCATCAGCTGCCGTTGCTAATATTTGTAGCATTTAAAATGGCCTTCAGCAAAGCAAGCTTCTTCCGATCTTCTGCGCGACTGATTGAACTCGACGTTAGGAATCACCCCTGTTCTCTTGCCATTGCCACTGCCAGGACAAATTTATTTGAGGTCGGCACGGCAGAAACGCGACGTTTGGACTAGGCCGAATTCCAACCGAGGTCAGATCACGGGATCGATTTCAAACAATCTTACTCATTTTTCAAGAGAACTTGCTTCCTTGGTCTGGCTGGATCACGTTAATAAAACCTCTTCGTTTCATTTCGTGTATTTAATTAATTCGTTTTCCATCAGGATCAAAATCGAGACACATGCTAAAATTTACTTTAAAAGACCAGTCTCCTTTCGAATATTTGCGGACTAATCGAGAGTATATAAGCGGGAAAGACAAACCCTGATATGTCTCTATTATAAGCAAGTGTCTAAACCTCAAAAATCTAGGAATTCCAATAGGAGCTAACTGAAAATAAATATTACGTGACGCCAGTCACGTAATACATATAGCGTGTTTAGTCTATGTGACTTTGAACTTATATTTTGGGCTTTTTCTGTAGTTTTATGTACCTTGCGTGAAATAATGAAACAATGTTGTAATAACGACATGGATCAACTCTGTTTTTGTATATTTCCCACAAAACATGGCCGACAAATGGAACAAAAACAGACTAAAGTGTTCAACAATAGAGTTCTTTGAACATATCGTATTATGCAAATTTGAGAAGAGACTGTCGCGAACGTTTGCATTTTACCTGTGTGAACCTCGACTGCCCAGAATTTTTTTTTTCCATATTATTATAGTAGAGGCGACACTCTCTTGCACAGTACTTGTTTTAGTTCCATATCGGACATACCAAGAGCGTTTTAAGACGTAAAACTAAGCAATTTTTGCCGTTTTCATAGGGGCTTGAAAAGGCAATTCTTCGACGGTCGACGAAACCCTTCAAAATGCTTGAAAAATTTAAAACTTCCCATTGTTAGATAGAAGAAAGGCAAAGCTCTTATGCTAAGTTTACCCCGTGTTCTAGTTTTGTAAATATTTTCAATGCGAATACCGAGAACTTTGTCAATTTTCCAGACATATTTTGCATATTTAATGAGGCAAAAAGCTGTATTTTAGTTTTTTTGCGAATTTCTCGAATACTTTAAATTCTAAGAAAATCGGAATAATATTTTCGAAAGTAGCTCTCTAAAAGTGTTCTTCAGGCAAAGTTTCAGGATGTTTGAGTTTTCGAACCTGGCCAGCCATTCTCGATATTTCCGATCAGTGACTCTTAAACTTCGAAAAAGCGTGTTTCGCACTCTGCCAGCTGTCAAGAAAAGTCAACATTACAGTAACAAAGCTGTGGACAAGAGGCTATCGTTTCCACTAAAATTCTACCACGTTGACAATTTAGTCGTAAACGTGGGGTGCACTGCAGTTTTTTATTGTCCTTGTCTTTATTTTATTTATTGTTATTCCTTGGTTTTTGAGTTATTTTTTTGTAAAAAAAATACCTCTTAGTCGGCGCGTCGGGTATGTTATGGACGGGTCAATGGGTGAGTGAGTGAGTGAGTGAGTGAGTGAGAGATGTATGTATGTCACACCAATCAGATTGGATCTACTATGAACAGCCAATCAAATTTCTTGTTGTAAAGGTAAATGGTACGTGAGAAACACAAGGTATGTATAAACACAAGGACTTTGGTAATTGAAAAATAAAGAGTGACGTGTATGTTGCCGGTTTGTGATTTTTAGTCCGGTTTGGAGGGGAGTGTGACAGTTACATACGTACATTGGGTTGTTTTAGAGTGCATAATTTTCAGTGTAATGGTGGCTAGTTATGAACGAGATGAGTCATGAGTTTTGAAGCAGTTCATGAGTAGTAGGCAAATGGCACGAGATATTTTTATTTTTAATTACAAAGGGTAACTTGATACTTTTGTTTTTCACAAGGAGTTAATTCAATTAGAGGTCACGAATCGTCGGTTCTAGTTCTTAGGACATGTTTTAGAGGAGACGAGACTATTTAGATTTGAAGCAGTTCTAACGTTTACAATAGTAAGTGCAGGTAATGATTGTTTTGTTCTTATTGCATGCAAATATAACGAGATATTTTTATTTTTTAGTTACAATGGGTAATTTGACACTCTTGTTTTTCACAAGGTAGTAAATTCAATTAGAGCTGACGAATCGTCACCACTTGTTCCCACGAGATGTTTGCTATTTTTAGTTACAAATGGTAACTCGACACTTGTTTTTCATATGGGAGTAAATTCAATTAGAGCTTACAAGTTATCGGCTATTGTTCCCAGGATATTAAACAAAAAAGCTTTCGTTTCTAGAGTGTTTTTACGTCTCTGCAGTAGCAGTTTAATATTTTTATTTGATGGGCATTTTATGACATTCTTTTCAGTCCGATATGTTTAAAGGTAAAAAGTATGAAAACTGTTCAAATGTTCTTTGAAGACTGTGTGGCACCAAGTTAAAGTGCAATTTAATTAAATCAGACTTTCAACGTGTCCGAGAGGTTTTTTCTCTTTCTTTCAATTTTCGGTGAAGTAGTGTTGTTGCGTTGTGTTGTGTAAAAAGGGTAAACTTACGACTCGTATAAAATGCGAAAAGTTCTCTTAACTTGAGTATTTTTGAGCAAAATTCCTCTTGGGGACTGGAAGGGCTCCCGAGGGGGTACTCCCAGAAAAATTGGTTGGGGGTGTGCGGCCCGCTTCCCAAAACCCTTACCCTATTTATGACCAAAATCTGCGATATTCCTTACCCTATTTATCACCTGACCAAAAATTCGAAACCCTATTTACGACCTGACCCTCAAATCAAAACCCTGTTTCAGACCTGCGTTATAATTAGCTCCCTAGTTCAAACCAATGTTAAATTACCGTAAACATATAAATTTGTGAAGGGCTTTTGTTGATTTTCTTTTCGATAATGATGAAAAAGTGGCTTCTTCTTAAAGCATACCCATATCAAGGCTAGAGTGCAAAAACCGTACCCTATTTATGACCAAAATGACCAAAATCAGCTAAAATCGATACCCTATTTATGACCAAAACGGCTGAAAAACCATACCCTTCGGGGCCGCACAGACCTATATAGCCCATATAAGGGAGTCCTCCCCCCCCCCGGGGGGAAGGGCTACGTGATCGATGAGTGAGGAAGTTATGCATGTGCGCGTGTCAGACCAATCACAGTGTGGGTTGTATCAAAGAACGAATAAAATTGCCTGTTAGAAAATAAGATGCTCTCTTCATTAATCTGGAGACGTGTCAGATTACTGTAGTTTGTTCAGTCAAACATTTTATGGCTTACTATTTAGTTATCTTACCATTACCGATGTAACAACGTATGTACATCATAAACTCCCAGTTTCTTTCTTGCTGTACATCGCAACCAAAAAACTTGTCAGATCAACCAAATCATTACTGTAAACAGTTCCATGAATGCTCCTATCTCCGAGACTTATAGTTCACAAAAAAATAACTCTTGCACGCCTTGCGTGCCTATGTTTATTGATATGTTTACAAAAACAAACAAAAGTCTATCTCTAACCCCATTTTAATCAATTCTGACTATATAACAGGTTTCTGCTTTACAACGGTCTCGACTTTTAAATAACATACACTTTAGGTGGTATTTGCACTGATGCACTCGACTTTGTCACCTTAATCTCGAGAAGCTTCACCTTTTTGCATAGTTAGGAAGCAGTTCTTGTCATTAAGAGTTAAGCATATTAAACATACGACAGGTGTGAGCATGAGCAGTCTAAGTTGGCTCTATGGACTCGTCAAGAAAGGATTCCTATAGAAACTCGAACCCTGCTTTGAATCTTCATGGCGTCCTTTCAAGTAAATTTTTAAAAACCCCTGAATTCGAAGCGACTGACGACAATCCCATCGACTTCAATTCTGGAATAAAATAAACTGTGGCTAAGCCGGGATAACAAATATTGGGTCTTAATTCAGGACGGTGCCTATTAAATACAAAGGTTTTTGCACCAGGTTAGGACCATGTGGAAAAAAAGTACATCTTTGCAAGGGCTATTGGAATCCACAAAGAAAAATTGGGATAGCCACGCATTTTTTCGCGATAATTAGCCTTGAATCTCGACAAAAATGCTGGCATCAGCATTTTTCTGAAAAAAGAAGGAAAGGATATTTCTTCACAGATTTCCTTCGAATTCGCAAACACATTTATACAGATCTTAAAACTACATGGTAAATGGCAACATAAAAACCATTTTTGGAATGTTTTTAATGACAAAATCGTTCCAACAGCGCTTTTAGCGTCTCTTACAGCCTTCGTCTGGTTCAGCTAAAATACAGTCCAAATAGGCTCTGCACACAACCAGAAACTAATCAAGTGATGAATAGGCATGCTACTTCCATTTCATAACAAGAAAATGTAGGGGTAACCACGCGTTTTTTAAAGTTATTGATCTTTTTTTGAAAACTTTTACAGTGCCCGTTACAGTTTTTCCTGTCACTTCCCCAGCAGTTATGACGTTTACGTATCTCGCACATGTTTTGCGCGCGCACTACGCCATTTGCAGATATATCTTTACAGTTGGATTTCAGTACAATTTCGACAGATAACAGCTAGTTTTGCAGCTGGAAGACGTTAACAACTAGTGGTTAGCGATATGCTGCTATTTTGGTGTTCCTGGTTTACGTACAGGTTCATTAAACTTGATTTGGTAACATTAGGAGAATTTTGCTTTCATTTGAGTCGGTACCTGGTAGAGTAGTTGATTGCGTCAAATGTCAACCCCAGCGCGTCCGTGGCGCTTACCATGCCTTATTGGATGCGCAGAACGTGTACGCACTAACAAAAGCAGGCACCGTCCTTAACACATCCTGTCTATTTAGTCTGTCATATTCTTCGCCGCTTTAAGGGCCTATTAACCGATCTTTTCGAGCCGTTGCTGAGGAAAATGTAGTCTCGTATAACCTCGTCATTTTAAGCTATTTCAGAGTTGTGAAGGTGAATTAATCAACATGACACGAGCGTGGGACAAAGAAAAATTCTGAGTCCCCGACAGGAATCGAACCCATGACCTCCCGAACACCGGGCGGGCGCTCTATCCACTGAGCTACGAGAGCTCATGGAGAGCAAGGTCATTTAACTGAGTTCATATATGATAGGTGTCCTGCATACTGCTAGGACCAACGCTATCGAATTCATCGTGAGTAGTGATAAGTTAATAAAGATGGTGAATTTTAAGCTCGGTAATGAAATGTGAAGGTAAATTAATCAACATGACACGAGCGTGGGACAAAGAAAAATTCTGAGTCCCCGACAGGAAACGATGAATTCGATAGCGTTGGTCCTAGCAGTATGCAGGACACCTATCATATATGAACTCAGTTAAATGACCTTGCTCTCCATGAGTTCTCGTAGCTCAGTGGATAGAGCGCTCGCCCGGTGTTCGGGAGGTCATGGGTTCGATTCCTGTCGGGGACTCAGAATTTTTCTTTGTCCCACGCTCGTGTCATGTTGATTAATTCACCTTCACATTTCATTACCGAGCTTAAAATTCACCATCTTTATTAACTTATCACTATTTCAGAGTTATTTCATGTTTTTCAACTTTTTCATGATCAGTAACACTAGTGATGACGTCATCAGGCCACGCCCATGGTCATGTGACTAATACAGAAAAAATGCAAAGGTTCCCAGGCAAATTACTTTCTCGGGATTTTTTTCATTGATTTAATATTTTAATTTAAATCCTCATCACGCTATGCATCGATTTTGTTTTTGTTTCATTTCTAAAAGGTCAGATTTTAAGAGAATTTCAAAATATTGAAAAATTCGTAATTTTCTGAAAAAAGTATGATCTCGAAAAAGAAATGCATAGCTATGTTGCCAACGTTGGCTTTAATCGAAATTCGTCGAAAAAGGCTGGATTTAATGAAAAATCGCGTTTCCTTTAGCATTTAAAGAAACCGGAAGTGCGCCCGATATTTATTGGAAGTTACCCTATCTGCGCGTGCGCAATTTACACTACCAGCGCACTTCAGTAAGATCAAACAAAGCCACACGGAGTTAGTATTTCTCTTTCTATTGCTCTTGTTTTTCTGTCTTTCTCTTATTTTGTCTTTGCTTGTACTTTTTTTTTTACTTTACATTTTGCGAAACACAAAGAAAAACATCTGAAATGTATGCGAATTTGCAAGTTTTGGAGTTGTTTTTATTTTCCGTGCTCAGGCTGACGTAAGTTACCGGAAGTGAAATTTCACCTCCTCAGAAACGCGCGCGAGCGCGCGCACGAATCGGTTAATCGGCCCTTAACAGTGTTGTTTAGACTTGTCGTTACGACTACTGGTTTATGGAATAATGCTTTCCTCAAATACCCGTTTTTGCCTTGATTTAGTCTGAGACATTAATTCATGGTGTTTTAGAACACTTCATTTGTTTGAGCATATCATTTAAGTCGCTTGAGCTCCACCATATGTTCTCTAGAATGACAAGTCACGCCATCATTAGATGCTAATTCAGGGACAATCTTCCTTTTCCTCCGCAGTTTTAAGTTTTGATGACGTCACACTACCTTTATTGGAAAACGCTTAACGAAGCCATTTCATACATGACAGCCTATCGCCTCGATATATACTGTGCAGCTTATTGCGAGCATCTTCGCGCAGAGTCATATGCGAATATCAAAAGTGGAGCAAACTACGTTTATACGGGGGAAACCTATGGACTAACTAAGAGCTAATATATAACTTTCGCTTTTCTGAGAGGAACTTTATTCAGCTAAAAATTACAAGCAACCTTTCAATGTCGACCGGACCTCTCTCAGTGATCATTCTGTTGTGTAAGTATAAACCATATTTTCGATAATGTTTAGAACACCTTAGTGCTGTTCAAAGTAGCCAATTTATTAATTTTTTTTCTACATGAAACTGAGTATTTATTACTACGATTATCAGTTGAGTAAGGCGGGACGAAAGTTTGGTCACCAAGTTTTAACGTAAAATCGTGTTGTTGTCACGGGCAACTTACCTCGTTTCCGTTGGTAACAATATCAACAGCCGTTGGTCGCCTGTCGCGTCGCCTACAATTTCGCGCGCTATGCTGTCAATTGACGTCAAAGGCCGACAAGTTGCCAATGGATACGGAGCCAGTTGCTCGTGACAACAACACGATTTTTACGTTAAAACTTGGTGACCAAACTTTCGTCCGCCTTACTCAACTGATAATCGTAGTAAATTGATTGCCTGTTTCTTGAATTCATTGAATAGCGAGCCAGATGAAAACAGCAATTAATAGAGCTATTTCCTTTTTTTTTTTTTCACCTGGTCAAGAAGCTAACTTTTTAATGAGGATCGCCTAGCACTGTACGTTGCTGGCTCGTCAGAATTTTTGATTAATTTTTGACATCCTATTGACAGGTTTTTCAACAGCTGGGTTTCTGTCTGTTTCTCGAGATTTCTACTTTGTTGTCACCAAACAACAAAATGTATTCTGAATATCTAAAATTGGGCAATGGATGGATTAAAAAGTTTTGTTAGATTTCTCTTTGTAGCCAAAATAGGTATTTTTTCGCCCACTGACATCGTTTGATAAAAGATTTGGGGTTCTGCATTTACAGCACTTAACGCAAGTCGACTTGAGTGACAAAAAGGACCAAAAATAAGAGATGTATTACTCGAATACTGACAAGTTCACTTTCGATCATATCGGCAAATATCGACATAGTAATGTATGCGAGGGTAATATGCTATTATATCTTTAACTTCAATCGTTCAGCGTTCACATGTCTATCTTTTATTATCGATCTTCCTCGTTTTTTCAAAGTTCCAGTATGAATACATGCATGGTTTATGTTTATTCTAGCGAGACTAAAGGAAAATGCTACGCCATTATTTTTCAACATGCAGCTTTATTGCCCGTTCACTTGGGTTTTGTCAAAATTTTCCTCACATCGATTGTATAAAATGAAGTCGTTTACCAGTTTTTGACTGCAGGAAACCTTTCTTCAACCTTCGTTTGAATTTGAGAAAAGTAAAAGATCGTCAAATATTATTTGGCAGTTACCGAGCAGGTGACAAAGTTTTCTCCATACAAAACTTCCTTTTTTTATAGCTTAAGAAATGATCAGAAAATAGTTGCGACAAATTATGTTCATCTTTTTACCTAAACATTGCTTTAAAAAAAAAAAAAAAAAATGATCTTATGCCTTATTGGTTTTGATATTTGAATTTTTGAAATTAGTGTGAAGAATGGACCGGACCAAGAACTAAGTTTAAATAAACCATTGTTGCAAAAACGCTTCGTTAAAATTGAAATCCTTAAACCAGTTAATAACGCCGAGCTGTCTTAGATTTTTGGATTTGTTCTGTTTTGACATTTTATCGTCAACAACACCAAAGGAAAAGTAGTAAAACGGAAGCTGGCATGAAGGAAATTAGTTTACTCTTCTGAACTAAAAAGTTAAGTGAGTTTAGGTCTAAAATTTTCTTAAATCTTAATCTAAGGTATTCGTTACTACTAGATAATCTTAATCATGATCATGTCAGTGTTAAGACAGGGCTTCACGGGATCTGTATTGACGTTATTGGACAAATCTATTTCTCTTCTTTGGAGAACGAATATTTCTCGCGAAATAATTTTCTATCAAATGAGAAATGAAGAGCCGGCAACCTTGTCACCGTAAAAATCGTCGACTGCAAAGACTGTAGCACTAGCTAGCAGCAAAAAGACCGACCTTTTTCCATCGTACACGGTCAACATTTATTTCACTGTTGTATTTCTGATAATGAGCAGTGGCGTTAGAAATACTGACTATAACACTTGGTTGTAAGCTTTCTTCAGTTATTGTAATTGATGTAATCTAACTTTTATAAAATATTTCAGCATCTATCACCTTGCTACTGACTGGTACCATATCAGAAGCAGGTAACTTTAATATCTAGAATATTATATGGCAGTAGCACCGAGAAATAATATTACTACCCTGCTATGAATAAAGTTCTACTTGCGATCGCGAAGAAGAGACAACTATTCAAGACACAGTATCGAGGAACAATGTTATGCAATTGATGCATAGTACCAAATCACATGCGGGTAACTACAATATCTAGAAAAGTATGCGGCAATAGCGCCCAGAAAAATGCACTACTCTGTTAAGGATAAAGTTCTAAAATCTTACGCAAGCGATGCAACGATGCAAGATTGATAAAAAGAAGAGCCAAAGGGTAAAATAAGAATCGTTATTTTATTTATTTATTTATTTATTTTTTTGATTGTAGATTTCCAGTGGCTTGCTATATAAGGAAGAGCTGGATGTTTATTTTCTAAAGTCAAAATAGTAGAGGCAACTACGTTTGCGTGATCACAAAAGACAGTACAGATTTCAAATTGAAACTTTAATGCCACACCACACTGATAGAAATTCATGTACTTGATAAGGTAGTAGCGAAGTATTTCAGAGAAGAGATGTTAAAGCCGCAACGCCGGGGTTTCAACAAAGAAAAAGCTGAAATGCCAACCTGAACGCATAAGATACATGCGCCAAACGATAAAAAAGTGTGACCTTGATATGATTATAACTAACAGGTATGTTTCTATTTAAAGTTGATGGCTGCACAAATTACACAGTTCTGAATGAAACAGACCGCGCTCAAGGAAATACATCGCTACTGCATTCAAGATCCGATAACAACCTGGTAACTGGTTGGTATCGTTTCCAAGGAGCTGCTGGGGATCGAATGCCGGACAAATGTGTTCTTTTATGGAGCTGCGGTACTAGACATCCAGGTTGGCTTAATGGTACACACCCAACTGTCGCCGAAGGTGTGGTGAAACGTAAAGTCTGTTTTACCCGGCGAAATTTTTGCTGTGATTGGAGTCACAACATTACAGTGAAGAACTGTAGTGGATATTACGTGTACAGGTTAATGAACACGACTCAGATTAGTGCAGGGCGTGACCTCAGGTATTGCGGTAACGCCGGCGATGGTAAGTTGCATTGATAAGTTGTGTTAATAGCTAACTCTGGGTTATTTCGTTAGCCTGTCATCTCCTTAAAGGTTTTTTTTCTTCTCGTGGTTTTCGGTAATGATATTGGCGTCTCTACAACAATACAAGGAATTAACGAAAGTTGTGATTTTCCTGAGAAAATGTCGCAAATCAGCATTATTTTATAAACGGTAGCAGAGCTGAATTCGTAGACAATTGTTCTTGGGGTTAATCTTTCTTCGACCCGCAATGTCAAGGATTAAACAAGCCTACAAGACATCACAGACAGCACAAGAAGACTCATCTTTACATTTTGCAGCAACTTAGTTTTTTTTTAATTACCACTTGATGTCTGCAATAATTTTTTGGTCCCTCTGAAGAGTTCAGAAGACTTTCCCCGTCTGTGTTCTAAACGTACAGAATAGTTGTGTTTGATCTGCACCAACGCAATGCTGGTTTTTGTTTGTTTGATATTTATAGGACAACGCGTTACGTAACTGCGACTGTTGCACTAAATGGAAACTTTCTTGTTTGCTCTCTGGGTTAGAGTTTATTTGATTAAGCCAACATAATTTGCTATATCACACTAACACGAGTTTAAAGAGCCCTAGTCAGCCACACCTTTGTTTCTGTCTACCTGCGAGAGTTTGCCTATTATATTTTATTGGGCGTATATTGAAATGAAAGAAATCACTATGAAACTACTAAAGATAATTAAACATACTTTCAGGAACACAACTTAAGGTATCAACCAATTAACCCACCAGGGCCGTCTGCGCTCGGATCATTCTAGCGCTCTTTGTTTCAGCACAAACCCCTATAAGCCGTATATTTTTTGAAAGCTGAATAATCATGCTTACAGCTAATTCCCTTTAAAAGGCATAAAACTTTAATGCGCTAAAAAAATAAAAAAAAAATAAAGAAAAAAAAAAAGGGGGAGGTTTTAGCAAAGCTAAGTGTTTTCATTCATTAAGTTCCGCGTTCACTAAAAACAAACGGAAGAAAACGATTAATACGGCTTTCATTCCTTCACACGTTTGCCTAAAAAACCGTATCTCAGATTTCTGGAATGTGCGTTCGTTTTATTTTTACAAGCAAATATATTCGGGGATGAGAAATTATTGCCACCACCAGTGGAAAATAGGCTATAACTTTGAAATGAAAAAAATGAATTAAAATTCGCAGACACGGCTTTGTAGGTAAGCTATCTGAAAACAATTTGGCCAAATTTCAGCCAAATTGGTCCAGGGGCTGCCGACTTGGAGTTCAAAATGCATGCACAACTCGCCCAAATTCTCATATCGAGAAACAAGGAAAACTAGAATTTCGACCGCAATGAGATTAGCGACACCTAGGCGTCAAGCAAATAAAGTGTTGATCGATAAAAGAAAGTATCAGTTTTCTTGAACAATAGTAGTTTGACAGGTAACCGGAAACAGACAAAGGCACATTCTCCTGCAGTTCAACGTCCCAGTGACAGAATCGACATGAAACTGACTCATGAAGCTTTTCTTGCACGTTTTCTCCAGAGACAATGGTTCGACCATTCAACTTTTCCCACGATCCAACATCTTCTTGTTCTTCTTCGGCTTCTTCTAACCGAATTTTAGAACGGCTTGCACTCATTTCAACCGACTGCTTTTCACTTGTATCCGGTCTGCGTTCATGTTCTTGGATTTCTTGTAGCCAGTCGTCTTGGTTGAAGAAAGAACCTTTGTCGCTCGAAGTGAGGTCTGCTGCCGATTCACAGCTTATTGCTTTCTTCCCTTTCTTTGATCTTAGTTTTGACGAAGAAAAGGGACACGATCTTTTTTTCTTTTTCGAAGACATTCATAGATTTCTCAAGACGACAACTTTGAGAGCTTCCAAGATGGCGAATCGCGTGTGTTTTGTGAAACTCAAACACACTTGTGCTTAGCCGTCACGTACCTCTCCTTATTTGACAACGCCATGACAAGAGTTGTCGGCGGCTAATCAGAATAATTAAGATGGCAAAATTGTTTTCGCTTAATAACTTCCCGTTCGAATAACATTTTTTTGTGGATTTTTTTTTTTTAAACGGAAGCTATTCCTAAGATTTATCGAATCATATAAAAATCCAAAATTACGCAAAACAGTCAATTTTGGGTTCATGGGTTGATACCTTAAAGTAAAGCTATAAGATTTCGCTTCACCATGCAATATCAATAATTTTGGTGGCATTGAAAATAAAGGAGGCTGACAAGGAGGCACCGAAGAGGAAAATAATGGGGTAGAGAGTCAAAAATTCATTCATCCTTAGATGGACGCAAAGACTGTGTTTTGGTTCCACGGTTCGTCCACTCTTTTACTTACGCACAATCTAGAACAACAAAACGAAAATTAACTTTGAAAATTTGTCAGTTTCATCCTTTTTCGTTTTATCTGCGAAGTAACACGAAAAAGGGAAGAGCGAAATGCAACTTCTGTTTCATCGCTTATCGATTTGTGAAAAAGCTCACCGTAAAACAAACAAACAAAAAATATAAATAAATAAAATGAACTCCGTTTACCGTTTTCCGTTGTGAGACCTGTTATTTTCTTTGTAAATCACATGAAATCTGACTGAGGGACCAGCGCGGACGAGAGTGAGAATAGACAATACTGAATTTATCACGAATAGAGATATGTTTACTCTTCCATTCAGCAAATACTGTGTTGTTTTACTAAGTTGCAGTGGTTATCAATGAGGATTGATGATCTTCGAGTCAGGATTTCGAGTTGAACCTGGATCGACTCAGGTTTAGACCGTTTAAAAGCAATTTTCAAAGCTGTTTTGATCTCCATTCACAGAAGGCACTCGCATTAAGTTAAAGAAAGAATATGAAAGACAACGCACCTCTCTTAGGTCGTTGGCGGTCATTTTAAATTTTAATTACGCGGTCGCTGCAAAGTCTGAAGCCCAAAATACACCGCGTGTGGAACGGCCGATAGAATTCAGAAATCCTGGAGCATCTGACCTTACACCGAGAGTAACAAAGTAGAGTTCCTACACAACAACTGAGTCCATCTTTCATTTCTGCTTTCATGTGAGATCAGACCACCCCTTTTCAATTTATTTTCCTATCGAAAACTAATTTCACGTCTGTAGATCTCTTCAGTGTGTCTGTCGTTGTCGAGCTTTTCTCAGCTTGATAGTAATGTTAATAATCGTCGTAGTCGGAGACCTTCGCCATAGTGGTTCACGTTCTCGTAGCGACAGCCGGAAATACGTTTACGTTCACAGGCTAACGTTTTCCAGAATCGAAAACACAGGATTTGGTCATTGCATGTGTTTATCTTGGAGACTGGACTGGTAACAAATGTACCATTCCATTTTCTGTTTAAGCGTACGGTTTGTTTAGTGGTTTTCAGGTCATCGTCATAGTTTGCGTAAACTCCTTAATTATGACCTTCGACGCGAAACAACTAAATGTGAAACATGTATTAAGAATGTTTTTCGCCGAAGTAAGAAAGCTAGAAAGACGGTATTTAGTTATCGTCAGAGTCACTCTCCAGTTCTAAAGGCTTCAGATGTTTCCATCTCACCGCTTCGGGACCTGACGGATTTGTGGCAAGCGTAGGAGACTGATTTACTGTGTTGATTTGAATGGAAAAATTACCACCTTGAATAACAGCTCCGCTGAACAATGTATTCTGGGTGTCAGAGGACGACAGACAGGCTGATTGAGACGAGGACGAAGCTGAGGTACCAGCCACCAATCACTCACTCACTCACTCAATCACTCAATCAATCAAACAATCAATCAATCAAACAATCAATCAATCAATCAATCAATCAATCAGTCGTTATTTGTACTCACTCTTGCTAAAAACAGTGCTGTAGTTTTCTATGCTCTTCAAATTCGTATGACCAGATAGTTGTTCCATTTGCGTGGGTGGAATGTCATGTTCACTTAGCGTCTGGATCATTGTCTTTCTTCCGCTGTGATTTCGAAGCCTGTCGTTTTCAATTCCTGCCTACTGAACCATTGTTTTCATTAAACCGTTGAGTTTGTTAACGCCAACAGCGCCGGACTTGAACCAGCCTTTTCTTGCGAGGGAGTCCGCCTTGTTTACGGCCAGGTAAAAGGGAGCATCGTCTTGATTCATTTCCTCAGGTCTCTTCCTGGCAAAAAAATTCTAAACCGCGACAGGATCTCTTTCAGTTCCGTCGGTCGCAAACATTTTCAGTGGTACAGCTCTGACATCATTGTAGTCTGGTCCAGTTCTAGTTTTTGTCTGTCTTTCGTTAAACTGCAAGTACTCCACTTCATTTGCTGTTTTGTGTAACTTTACATCTCCCCAGCACATATTACGATGTTCTTTGCACCCACGGAGTCCAAAGTAAAGAGCGTTGTTTAGCCAGAGTGTGTTTAAAAGTGCCTCGGGACCACACATACCGAGCAAACCTTTGTCGTACAATACCTTTAACTCTTCGCTACCGATGCGTTGGGTTCATTCCCTTTTCCTTGCTTCTTTAGCCGTTTTTGCATGGATTGAAGAACTTTTCTGGTTTTATCAAAGACCAAGTCGTTGATTGTGCTAGCAGAACAGCCCTTTTTCTTCAAGTGTCGTTCGAAGCTGGCAATTAAACTTCGAAGCGAAGTTGCCTTGTACTCGGTGCCATCTTTAGTGCGGACGGAGATGATAAACTGGCTAATGCATTCATTCAGCTCAACGGCTGAAATTTCTTCAATTTTCTTGTCTTTGTCCTTCGTTTTCAAAAATCTTGCAAGTAATCTTACGTCTCGTTCAGTGCGGGTTTTGTGCAACGGCTCTCGAATGACGTTCTCTTCAGTACGTTCATTTATCATGAGTGAAATTTCGTAGTTTGCATTGCTGATTGGACAAACGATATTTTTTCACGGTGAAATTTTATCGTTCGTGCTCTTGATTGGCTACATTTAGAATCAGTACAAATTTTATTCCCTGTGATTTTCGTGGGTAAATCTCAGTACCTATGAAATAAAAACCTTTATTTTTTCCTAAGAGGGCACGGTAACGAATCCTGCAGTCTGATTGGTTCTTAGCGCGGTCCGGATTTTCCTATCTCTGACCACAGTCACGATAACGGCGGGAAACAGCGCGGGTGAAATTGTCGTGTTAATCATATTTCGTGAGTGAACTAGCGGTAATGGTCAATCTTTGCCCTTTTTACACTTCCATCGACGATTAAGCAACGCAAGTTTATCTCTGTTCACTTTTAAATGGCAAGGAAAGTCACTGTAAGTAAATTCAATAGAGTATTTTGAAGTTGTGAGAGTTTGTTTGGTGGTTTGTAGCTGGGCGCTGTAATGGCGCGTAATCCTTTGTGTGTCTCCTGTGTTTCATTCGCCGCACAATTTTAAGCAAAACAAAGGTTAATTGCAGTCGAGTTTACCACTCTGATCGTTGCTTTATTTAAGACAATTTCTGTGGAATACACTTGACGGATTTCCTTGCTTTCTGCCACTAAATTGCGGTAGAAAATTTTGATTTCGAGTGAGTCGCAACGATTGTTAGAACTTGTTTTTTGCAGTACAACTTCAAACTTTGCACGAAATTTCACATCGAAAAAGCAATTTTGGAGAACTTAACTGGTGAACTAGTACAAATAACATTAAGTAGTTCGAAATTAATCTGTTCTTTAATACATCTTTCTTTGTCTAGTAACTGAGTTACTTGCTCGTTTGCTCGTTAGATTTTTTACGATGGTTTGTAGATGGCATGTAAGCCAATTTAATGACAAAGTTTCGTAAACAAACCCATTAGCAAGCCAATTTACCGCAGGAAAAAATAAATATGTTACTTGCCGGCTTAGGGTGGGTCCGTATAGTGAAAAACTGTGACCGAGGTCTTGAAAATGCTGCCCGAGGCCGCAGGCCTCCCAGCCGGCAAAAAAAAAAAAACATATATGTATTAAGCGGATACCTTTAGGACACTCACTAGTGTTCGCTTAATACAGGTTCTCTGTTTAAAACAGGTTGTGGTATGTTGTTCAATAATAGTTAATTATAAACCCTTTTGTAACACTGTGTGACACAGTGTAAGATCAAACACTGCTTATCGCAGAAACTTCCAGTCAGTCAATGCATCAATATGGTATAATCGACTTAGCCTGCGTAGCTGGCGGTATTGCGCACGCAAAATAAAGCTTTAGCGGTAGAGCAGCGAGGAGAATGGGGAGGAGGAGGGGAGGAATTGGGAGGAGGAATGGGGAGGCTTCCCTGCTCGCGATTAGCGGCTTCACCGCCAAAACTTTGTTCCGCGCGCCTACAATACCGCCAGCTACGCAAGCTATAATTGACTTAGCTTTAAAACGACATCGTTAAGCAATGTTACATTACAGGGTTACATTACAGTAGATGTGGAAAGAAAATTTAGGGACTCGGGCTGATGCCCACTTAATATGATTTTAGATTAGATTTTGACCATAACCCTAAGTGGGTATAGGGCCAGACACTCTCCTTCGCCATGTCACACGGTCACGAGCAGCCACTGTTGCCTCGCTCCATGAGCTAAAACCTAATGCTGTTCTTTCTTTTTCTGCGGTTCTCCGCCAAGTCTCTTTCGGTCTGCCACGACTTCTTCTTCCCTCTGGGGCCCACGTTAATGCTCTTTTGGGATGTTTATTTGGATCCATTCTGAGAACGTGGCCGATGAACTTCGAAGCGCCGCCGGAAGATTTGCTCACTGATGGTACTGATGTTAGCCCGCTTTCGAATCTCCTCATTTGATATTTTCATAGGCCAATAGATCTTCATAAGCCTTCTCAGACTTTTATGTAGAAATACGTCTAGCTTGGTCGCATCTCTTTTAGTCATACGCCATGTTTTACAACCGTATAACTGACTAGCTATAACATTAGACTTAAAGATCTTCAGCTCAGTTTTCAATTTCAGTTGACTGCTCTTCCGTATGTTTCTAAGCTTGCTGAATGCTGCTCTGGCTTTTCCAAGTCTTCTTTTGATGTCTTCATCTGAACCCTCCTCCTGGGTCACTGTTCCTCCTAGATAAACAAATTTTGGCACCGTTTCCTATTCTTCTCCATCGACCTGGACCTATCTGCCTGCGGTGTTCCAGCACATTGTCATGGTCTTTGCTGTGTTTATCTTGAGGCCTGTCATTTTTGCATAACGTCCCAGGTTGCTGACTTTAGTCTGGATATGACTTCTACTGCTAGAGATCAGGGCCAGGTCGTCAGCAAAGTCAAGATCTTCTAGGAAGTTGTTGAACTTCCATCTGATGCTTGTGTTCCCATGTTTGGTGATCTTTGTCATAACCCAGTCCACAACAAGCAGGAAAAGAAACGCAGACATACAACAACTCTATTTAAGTGGCAGTCTCTCTAAAAGCGGTCCACTGCATTTCTGGACGTCGGAAAAAATTTTTCCCTCAAACTTTCCTCATTGAACTATCTTGGGTCATAAGTAAATGCAAAGACTTTAGTTTTTGCAAATACGTCAAAATAATTTTTTTAGAGCTCACAACAATAATAGCCGGAAAACGCCTAAATTTGAGCGTTCCAAGGACGGAAAAATTCCTAAATTGACAAGCTCGCTGCTCAAGGACCACCAAACGTAACAAAAAAAATGTTACTATCCCTACATTAAGTAATCCTTCAAGGGTACGAAATGCACGTTACTTTTGATATATTTTGTTTTGGGGATCCTGAAAATTTATCTATTACCACCCGTTATATCACTTTCTGAAAATCTGCAAAAGTAGCTTGTCTTCGCTGGCGTTTAGTTCCCAAGTCCAGACCTGGCCGCTCAAAACTCCAACTGAATTCTGCTAAACAAGGGTTGGAAAACATAGAAATGTAAAAATACCTTGCGCTTTTTATCTTTCTTTCCCACAGCGACCTCGAACTTTCTGTGCTCTGTGTGAATCTCACAGTTCATTATGCAAATTAGGTTGTTACGCAAGTTCACATTCAAGACGCTTTAACATTGTTACATTTCACCTTAAGTCTAAAATAAAAACGATTACACAAAAATAAAAGTTACTGACGGCTCAAGTAGCTGAAAGTGGTGACTTATTTGTTCCCTTGTACCGTGCCGTGAGGAAATCGCTGGGAAATGATGTGGTGGCTCCAAAGTATTATGCAAATTTGGTTGCCTGTGAAACTTGGTCTATATAATCGGGAAACTTTGTCATGTTTTTGAATCTAGCTTTTCTTCTATTGACGATTTAAAAAAGTAATATGTGTAATTCAATATTTGCCTGCAGTTAGGGTTCTAACACTTAAACATGTAAAATTCAGCTTTTACTACGTGTGAAAGGCTAGCTTGTACAATGAATACTGAAATCAAAAATTTGTGACCAATGCATTCAATTCAATTAGCTTCTATTCTGTTTATTGTCTTCTATTCGGCAACTGAAAGTTCAAAGGCGACATGGTTTAGCTTTGTAGGTTTTCGTGGATTAGTATATCCGTATCATTTATGAACGAAGTTAAATATTTTAAATAGTAACTTTAAATAGTTTGCGCGGCTAGAATTAATATCAAAAGATCAATTTTGGCTTTTTTTATTACCCGTTAAAGCGACCGCCCAACAACAGGAATAGGTAATTTTATAACTAAGTTTTGGTGGCCTCGTTTAGTATCAATTTTGTAATTTAATTTTAGGGGTATTTTTGGCAAGAAATTTCAGTGCTAGTTGTGTAATGTTTTGCCTAAAGCCTAGCTTACATGATTAAATTTTACCACCGTGTCTGACCAATCAGATTAAACGGATGCCTATCTCAAAACAAAATGTCGTACTTTTTATCGCGCACGTGTACAGACCGTTGTGGGATTCAATAGGAACATTGGGTATCATTAGCTTACTTCAATGCAATGACTTCATAGAAAGTCACCTTGCTTCCATCCATTTGTCACGAGAGACCATAACAGAGGGACAGCTTATCTTGGCGAGGGCTTGTCGCGCAAATGTCCGTATGCGCCAAGCACAGGCACACGTATGGGAAGTTCTGGCGACCCAGAACAGCTTGTCAGTATCCAGCACATCACGGGCGTCCTGGTAGGAACCAGAAAGCGGCAAAGAGCTGATATTCAGTGAATCTTGAAATGACTAAAGCCATCAAATGTATGGTGTTCCTGTTCAAGTCGGCTCAGGTTCGTGCAACAAATTGTAACTTTCTTACACACCTTTTGTTACATAACACAGAGGTTAAAACATTTTGTTTTATCCGGCTGTAATGTATTGAAAGCAGTTTCAGAGGTAATAGGAGCACTGCTCCATAGAGAAAAGGTCAAATTAGCTGCCCCTGAGAGGGATCTCAGTTCACATAGCTGTTAGATCAGGACACCCTCCCCACCACACAACCCGTCCTCATCCTCGTGTTTACTTTTTGATCATCCTAATTCTCGCTCTTCTGGAGTATAGTAAAACATATGAGAGTCATCTGAGTGATTTGGTTACGAAAACGTTATTAATAAAGAAGTACTTACTTAGTTAGGAGAACAATAATTGTCCACCAAGTCGATGCTCATTTCGAAGTGTTTTCCAAATGCATCGCAATTCCATTATGACCAAAGAGCAAGCAAGGTTTCATTGTAAGATAATGAGTATTGCTAAAGCGAATACACACTGTACGAACCTGTACACATTGGTTGACTTTGCAGTGTCTGAAGCAGATAAGGAGGTAAAATCTTTGTGGCTTGTGCAACACAGCTGAGATTACGAAAGTCACGATGTTGTCGATTTCTGTTACAGTGTTCTCTCAAGATTTGATATCAATTTTCAAGTTTTAACATCGGCTAAATAGTACGGTTCACTTTAGAAACATCAGCAGAAAATGGAAAGAAAGAATCAAAACACTAGAAAAGTTTCGCAAACTGACCGGTCTATAAACAGGACTAATAGAAGTAATGGACCGTGACTAAATTTGCAAATATTCCGGCCACGTTTTCCTGATTTTTCCACAAAGCGTCTGGAGATCACTGCTAATAATTCAGCAATGCTACCTATTTAAACCGTTTCTGAGTTTTAGTTTTTGTTGGATCCCTGTATCTTGAAAACAATCTGAATTAGCGTGACAACGTAATTTGCATAATGAAGTGTGAGAATCGCACAAAGCACAGAAAGTTCGAAGTCGCTGTGGGAAACGAAGATAAAAAGCGCAAGGTATTTTTACATTTCTATGCTTCCCAACCCTTGTTTAGCAGAATTCAGTTGGAGTTTTGAGCGGTCGGTTCTGGACTTGGGAAATAAACGCCAGCGAAGACAAGCTACTTTCGCAGGTTTTCAGAAAGTGATATAACAATTAACGGGTGGTAATAGATAAATTTTCAGGATCCCCAAAACAAAATATATCAGAAGTAACGTGCATTTCTTACCCTTAAAGGATTACTTAATATAGGGATAATAACAATTTTTTTGTTATGTTTGGTGGTCTTTGAGCAGCGAGCTTGTTTCCGTCTTTGGAACGCTCAAATTTAGGCGTTTTCCGGCTATGATTGTTGTGAGCTCTAAAAAAATTATTTTGACGTATTTGCAAAAACTAAAGCCTTTGTATTTACTTATAACCCAAGATAGTTCACTGAGAAAAGTTTGAGGGAAAACATTTTTCCGACCAGAAATGCAGTGGACCGCTTTTACAGAGACTGCCACTTAACACCGGTTTTGATCTCGAACCAATCGTACACGACCTGACCAATCAATTACAGCGCATTCACTCCCACTGTACATAACTTTCACCATCTTCACAATCTTCTCAGGAATGCTGTAGCTCCTCATAATCCTCCACAGTACGTAACGATCTACGGAATCAAATGCTTTCTCGAAGTCGACAAAGCAGACATAAAGGTTAGCGTTCCATTCAATTCACTGTTCAATGATATTGCGCAGTATAAATATTTGCTCCGTTGTACCGCGGCACTTCCTGAAACCTACCTGTGATTGACGTAATTTATTATCAATTCCATCCCGTATTCGTGTAATTATGATTCTGCCCAGAACTTTTGTTGCAACCACCATAAGCGTTATGCCTCTCCAATTGTTGCATTCGGTGAGATCGCCTTTCTTTGGCAGTTTCACTATCAATCCCCGTTGCCAGTCCTCCGGTATTTGTTCTTGCTCCCACACCTTATGCAAGAAGTAGTGTAAGACATCCACAGATGTTTCTAAATCTGCCTTTAGAATCTCAACGGTCAAACTATCAACTCCCCCAGCGGTTCCGTTCTTCTTCTCCTTAAAGGCTGCATAGATTTCAGCCTCTGTTGGTACATCAACGTAAATAATTGCTTCAGATTCAGGAATCACATCCTCGTCATCAAACTCTCCTGTATCTTCAGGTGCTGAGCGATTTAAGAATTCAAGGAAATGCTCCTTCCATTGCTTTTGAATGTCGTCTTGTTTTGTCAGCAACACTTCCTCTTTGCTCTTTATCATATCCATGGTCTTGCCCTTCTTGCTTGACAGTTTCCTGATAGCGTCATAAACTGTTTTAAGGTGGCCCTGCTCCGCTGCTTTCTGTGCTTCCTCGGCGACCTTCTCTATCCAGGAATTCTTGTCTTTTTTTCATGAGCTGTTTCTTCACCTCCTTGTTTTTTGTTGAATATGCATTTCTGAGCTGCTCCCTGACCCTTTCTGATCTGGTGGAATCCATTTTCCTTTTCAACTCTCTCCTGTCATCTATTTTCTTCGAGCTTTCAGCACTGATTCATGGTCTGTTTGACCTTGACTGAAACCCCAGAACCTTTTCAGCTATTTTTTGGTAAGTTTGCTTGATCTTCTTCCAGTCATTTTCCACATCTTGAGTATGATCATCACTGTTATTGGCCTCATCATCTGCCAGGCAACTAAATCTGTTCCGAAGTTCGATTTTGAAGCTCTGCGCCGCCTCAGGCACTTTGAGCTTGGCGTTGTTGTACTTCCTTAATCTGTTTTTGTTCTTCTCAACTCAAAACAGCCGCAACTTGATCTTTGCGATGACTCGGTGGTGATCGCTGTTGACATCGGCTCCACGAAATGCACGGGTGTCTAGTACTGATCTCCACTTAATATGGGGTCCGCTTAATGTGGGGTCCGCTTAATAAAGGTTTCCCTGTATAGCTGTGCCGAAGGTTGTAAGTTCCACTTATAATGTTGCCTTAATAGGGAAGTATAACTGATTTGCATGTAAAATATATAATGAGCTTAAATATTTAGTTTGACTCTAAAAAAAAGTAAGACAGTGCGAATCATAATACGGCTTAGATAAAATTTCACCTTAACTCGTTGTTTTCAGCGTAATTGTTGCGTGTTGTTTGTGGTTGTGTTTGAGATTGTGTGTGAGTGTGAATAAATGAAGTAAAGATTGTAATATTGTAATCCTCCTCAAGAGCAGCTTCGTCTAAATATCAACGAGACTTGGAAATAGCGAAAAAATCGAATTTCTTCAAACTCGCTCAGAATGAAGCCCTACGGGTACTAGTTACAAAAATATTGTTTTAAGTTCGATAAATCAAAAATTATTTTTTTTCCGCAATTTTTTCGTTTCGATGCCCCAAATCGGCCAAAATCCATCGAAAATGAGTAGCATATTCAGAGGCTCGTAAACTCAAAAGTAAAAATCTTCATCACAAACTGATTGCACGTCGTATTTGTACTTCCTTTCTTGTCTATTTAGAGCTAAATAGATCGTGATTTGATTAGAACAAAAATATTTGATGAATTTTCTAAATTAACGACCCAAGACAGCTTTACAAGAGGTCTACATTTAGCCTATTTTTAAATGCTAAAAAGGCGTTCTGGTACACGGCTTTTCCCAAAACGTCTAGTTTGGTCTGAAAGAGCATTGTTTCTTCTTCAAATTAGTGAAATAAAATTTCTGGGTAAAAAAATCGCGAGCGCTGAGATAGCGAACTAAATGCAGCACTTCTTCCTGAAAACGTGACCTTTGACCCAAGTGTAACGAAACCGATTACTGCAAGAAAACCCGGAAGAAAAGCAAACGCTTCGTTATTTTGAAACAATTTCTAGTGATATCTCTCCGAAACCATGATTGCAAGAAACTATTTCCAGATATGAAATCTTACAGAGTCAAAGAAGGAGCTAAAGGGCGCATTTTGATACAATAACTTTGTTTGCTGAAAATTGAATTGAAGTCAATTCCAGTGAAATTTGCAAACTTGAAGTATGTTAGCCGATACTTACCTGAATATTCATATTTATAGAAGAGTGGTCTTCTTGGATTAACCTTCAAAAGAAGCTGGACCAAGATTTGGAAAGCTCTAAAAGAAGAAATGTTTAATGTTCCGTGACCTGCCCGCTGCCATAAATTCCATGCACATGCCAACCGCATGTTTGTCGTAAAACCAACTGAACTCCACTGACAGTTTCCATGGGCAACCCCAAAAGAAAAGCCGTGTACCAGAACGTTTTTTTAGCATTTGAAAATAGGCTAAATGTAGACCTCTTGTAAAGCTGTCTTGGGTCGTTAATTTAGAAAATTCATCAAATATTTTTGTTCTAATCAAATCACGATCTATTTAGCTCTAAATAGACAAGAAAGGAAGTACAAATACGACGTGCAATCAGTTTGTAATGAAGATTTTTACTTTTGAGTTTACGAGCCTCTGAATATGCCGCTCATTTTCGATGGATTTTGGCCAATTTCGGGCATCGAAAGGAAAAAATTGCGGAAAAAAATAATTTTTGATTTATCGAACTTAAAACAATTTTTTTGTAACTAGTACCCGCAGGGCTTCATTCTGGGTGAGTTTGAAGAAATTCGATTTTTTCGCTATTTCCAAGTCTCGTTGATATTTAGGCGAAGCTGCTCTTAATAAGCCTAGGTGCTTTTGGGAAAACAGTGAGGAATATTGTTTAACAAAAAAATATATAAATAAAAATAGAAAACAAAAACACAATAAAATGGTTAATAAAGTTTTTTCAAGACTTTAACCATCCTTTTATGTTTCTTACTTAAGTGGATGGTTGTACAAATTACACAGTTCTAAATGAAGCAGACCGCGCTCAAGGAAACGCATTCCCGCCGTATTCGAGATCCGATAAGGACCTGGTAACTGGTTGGCACCGTTTCCAAGGAGCCGCTGGAGATCGGATGCCGGACAAATGTGTTCTCACGAAACGCTGCGGTACTAAAAATCCAGGTTGGCTTAATGGTGAACACCCGACTGTCACCGAAGGTGTGGTTTCACGTAAAGTCTGTTATAGCGGGCAAGATAACTGCTGTGGTCAGAGTAACATCGTTAAAGTGAAGAACTGTACTGGTTATTACGTGTATGAGTTACAGAGGAGACCTTATTGCAGCTGTCGTTATTGCGGCAATGGCGGTGCTTGTAAGTTGCATTCATTTGATAGCAGGGCCGTAGCCAGAAAAATATTATGATCCAGGCCACGTCCATGGTAAAATTATCTTCATAGGTGTTAAGGGTGTTTATGATGACTACAAACAACAAAAACGAGAAAGGAAAAAAAAATAGACGGAGGCATGCAAGTGCCTCGGTTTGCCTCCTACTAACTAGGGTACTGGATAGGTTGTCGGAAAAGCGGGGTCTAAGTGATTTAAAATATATTTTTCTTAACTCTAAAAAGCAGGTATGTAAGGCCGTATGGCAAGCCTGTGCATAAAAAAAGATATACCCTAAACAAAGAATGAAGTTTTGGCTAGCTATAACTGAGCAGTATGTTTCTATTTAAAGTGGATGGCTGTGCAAATTATACCGTTCTGAATGAAACTGATCGCGCTCAAGGATATGACTTAACGCCACATCCAAGATGCGATAACAAACTTGTAACTGGTTGGTACCGTTTCCAAGGAGATGCTGGGGATCGGATGCCGGACAAATGTGTTCTCACGAAACGCTGCGATACTAGATTTCCAGGTTGGCTTTCTGGTGCACACCCAACTGTCATGGAAGGTGTTGTGATTCGTAGCGTCTGTTTTAGCTGGCCACAAAAATGCTGTGGTTGGAGTCTCGACATTAACGTAAAGAACTGTAGTGGTTATTACATTTATAAGTTACGGAGGACTCGTTGCAATTATAGGTATTGCGGTAACGCCGGTGCTGGTAAGTTGCATTGATATGTTGTGTCAATATCTATCTCTGATTGGTTTAGAATATGTATTTTAGGCGACAAGAAAAAGAATAAGCTCACACAAGCCTAAAAACAAATGAAGATGAGACAATATAGCTGACTGGCATAGTTTTCCCCGCTGGCTGTAAATAAACGATGCAGACCACGCTCAATGAAAAACGTAGGATGAGATGAGACCGGGACCTGGTGATGAGTTAGTTGGTTGGGTAGTTTCCAAGTAGCTGTCGGGATCGAGTGTTGTTGTGTTACTTAATGTAAGAAATGGCCACTTTGCATAGCAAAATTGTCAAGTTTAAGGCCCCTGGCATTAAAGGGTAAGTTTATACGAATGTTTGAATTTTCGGCAAATTTAGAAGAGATCAATGGAAAATGTTGCTGGAGAGCAAGGTCTTGAACTTTTTTGACACAAATCTTCTTGATTTTTTTTAAAAACTCAAACCGTCATAAAATTTCATTCATTATTGCCAGAAGGCTCAAAGTTGGCCATTTTCATGTTTTCAGCATGCCTTTTCCATTTCTGGCATTCTTTAACACTCCATAATTTTATGAATAGCAGGTCACGTAATGGCCTAGCTGCAAAGGGCCTATTGCAGAATCTAAATGATTTAAACTTATAAAACGTTTTGATATTTTGAAAAATTCTGAAATGTATGAAAGAGCAGATCCCCTAAACACAAGAGATGAAATACCAAACAATAACAAAAAAATAGAGTTTTAGAACTAACGAAACGGCATGTTTCTATTTAAGAGGAAGGATGTAAAAATTACACAGTTCTGAGTACAGTAGACTGCTCTCAGGAAGGTGCATCGCACAGTACTAGGACATGCGATAGAAGTGGCTGGTACCGTTTCCAAGGAGCTGCGGGGGATAGAATAACAGACAAATGCGTTCCCAAAGGACACTGCGGTGTTGAGTACCAAGGTTGGCTTAATGGCTCGCACCCGACAGTCACCGAAGGTGCGGTGATTCGTAACGTCTGTTTTACTGGTAATAATTCTTGCTGTCTTCGGAGGAGCCTAATTAAAGTGAAGAACTGCAGTTCTTATTACGTCTATGAGTTACAGAAGAACCCTAGATGCAAACCTCGTTACTGTGGCAGTGCCAGTGCTGGTAAGTAGACTGGTTGCCTTCGTTAGATACTTTGGTCACAGGAATTGGTGAATACAATTAGGAGTAACTTTTGGTTTTCAAAAGAGGCTAGAATACGTTAGGCTCCTTTGGTTAACTGGTTAGTTTCGCCGTCTTCTTAAACAGTCTCAGAGCGAGGTTTTACCCAGAATCATTAGGAATTAAGTTTAAGCAATGACGACATCGGCGACAAAGACAGCTCTTATATTTACCTTTGAAAATGGCAAATAAGTTCTCAAATGGATGCAGTTGTTACATGAAGTGTCGCAGAATACATGGAGTTGGTCGAATAAATCCTTTGTCATATCTGAGGACAGGATGGGGTCCTGCAGACGTAGTGGTCAAGGGGAACAGGTGCAAAGCAATAGTGGCTGAGTTTGCAGCGAAGACGTTACAACGGAAAACAAGTTGTAGTGTCACTCAGTTGCTAGCCACGGGCTTATAGTCTTAAATGTTTGAAAAAATATTAGCAAACAAGATAGACATTTGGTAAATTCTTCGTTCGAGCTAAGTAGCTGATTTAGATGGCGCTTATGTTAACATCAAGAGACTAAAAATATTCATACTTTCCCTGGGAGGGATGTCAGTCCATCGCACGGTTGTCCAGTAGCTTTTAATTAAGAGTGTGTCCATGAGAAAACAGAACCAGGCAGGAGGTGATACAGCTCAAAACACCGATTTCGCTCAAACTTGGAACAAATGTTGGGTTTGGTGATTGAATGATCATGGCAAAAATAGCAGGTCAAAACATTTTATTACCTCCAAGTTAGGGGGACCCCTTCCAAAAAATGTCCATTTGATACCTATTTATGCACAAAGAAACTTGGCTTTGGTTTACTGTCTCTACAACAAGAAAGGCTATCTTTAAACGAAATCCACTGGATCATGTTCTACAATTATCAAACTCAAAGCGCAGTAATGATTTGTATATGTAATAGGACTACATGCTGTCCAATTTGGAAATAACTGGATGAAAAAAATTCTGAGGACTGCCAAATTTGGCTGTCAGAAGAATTTTTTGAATCCAATATATTATTTCCAAAATCGGACAGCATGTAGTTCTCTTACTTATTAATTATATAGCTAGTCAGTTATTGGGCATTGCTCAGTCAAGCTATTATCCTTAAAGAAAGGGACGCTAAAATATTGTGAATTGTTTTTATTTCCAAAATATTCGGCAGAATGGAATGCCATAATCACGCAGAATAACAATAATAGAATGGAAAAAACGAATACCGCAAATTACAAAAGTGTAAAATAAAATGAGTTTTGTAGCAATAAAACACTTGCAATATGGAATGAGGAGTGGAGAAATTTATGATAAGAAAATAATGGAATAAAATATTAAGTTTCGAAGGTGTAAAAAAATATTTGTTTCTTATTCGGTATTTTTCTTTTTCTTTTTCTTTTTTTACTTTTCAAATTATTCAATACTAAATGCAGCTATAAATAGAAAAAAATATTATCTACACAAACGAACATTAAAGAGGGCAAAATTGCAGTAAATAATGCTATTAAATCCATTTGGGGTGCAAAAAATGATAGTTTTTGTAACTTAGTCAACAATACTTAGTCCTCATCTGAGTCTGAGAGTACAGGAGCTCTGATCCTTTTCCATGAACGCTGAGGTTCTGTGCTTTGGTAAGATGGCATTTGCACATTAGATGGCCCAGGAAACCCAGGAAACCCAGGAAACCCAGGAAACCCACCATAAAAATTCACTGTACCTGTGAAGTTATTGATAGTGCTAAAGTTGTTGCTGGAGGTACGAGCTTAGCTTGAAGAGGTAGTCTCTCTTTTACATTATGGCTGCGCCTGTTACTGTGTTGTTGAGTGTCACTCTTTTGCTTGCATCCATTGATTATATTTGAGAGTTCTTTCGCCTGGTTCTCGTCATCCCCTTCATAGGAATTTAGGCTGAGAACATTGCGGTGTCCTGTTACATGTACATCAATGGTTTTGTCTCTGGGGACACTAGCATTCTTTAGCTTTTGTACACGTTTTTCTGCTCGAATGGTTGGTAATTTTCTTAGCAGTGGTGGCTGTTAAACCAGACTTTACAGCCATGTCCTTCGTTATTTTTACAATTTTTTTGTTCACTCATTCGCTGTCTGCTAAACCAAACTTGGCCCTTTGGTTTTGAAATAGTTGTCAAGTAGAATGGCCCACAGTTTTTTTAGTTCAGGTGGACGTCTGGATAACATTTCTTCCAAAAGCATAACCGGACATTTTTCGCCCCCAGTCGCGAACATCTTGGGTTTTACAGCCCTTTGGGCAATCCGTAGCCCTCCTTGCCTCGATTTGGTAGGTCCTTCTTTAATGGTAACGTATTTTACAGCGCTATCAGGACTTGTTATGATGTTGAGATCTTCCACCATCATTGAATAGTGCTCTTGTCTCTCACGAAGGCCAAAGTGTTCAGTGACATTTTTGAAGTTTACATTGACTAGAGCTTGGGCAGAATGTTTACCAAGGTGACCTGAACTCCAGAGGAATTCTTAGTCTGCTTCACTTAAAGCACGAGAAGCATTTTTTCGCTTTCCGTAACGCTGCGCTCGTAATTCTCTTGCTTTCGCTTCAAGTTGTTGCCTTGAATTTGCAAATTCACGATCGCTGTAGTTTCTACCACAGTTTTTCATATGACGGTCCAACGAGCACTGCATGACAGCCAAACTTTCTGGTTCGTATTCGTGACCATCTTTTTTTCGAATTTCAGCGAAAAAACGGCAAGGAATTTCATCTAGCTCATGACAAGGGATATCTTCCAACTTTCTCGCTCCGTTAAATGTACTTTCCACTCGTTGAAAACTTTCAGCCAAGTTTTTGTACTCTTGGAGGTGTTCTGGTTTTGGTTTTTGTTTCGTTTCTTCAGAAACGAAACGGTATTGTTTTCAGTTCAGGGGTGAACTATTTACAAAGTGATTTGTAATATCCAATCAGAGTAAAGTCCGCAATTGTTTACTCTTACCTGTCACGCTCTATAAATTTCAATGCTTCAGGATTGATGACTAAAAACATTCCAAAAATATCGGATTATTTTCGTTTCCCCTGAAATTTGGGGAAATAAAACTAGAGATAATTTACCTAAGTACATGGTTAGTTTCACGTGGAATGCTTCAATGTGGCCTACATGACGACATTGCGAAATCACACAATTTCAAGTCAAAATGGCCGCGTTTTGTTGAGCGAGCGATGTCCATGATTTCAACGTCCTGAAGATGTTTTCGGAAGCGGACAGCATTCCTAAAGGTATTTGAAGTAAATACGAATATAATTTTACGGTTAACAAGAAATTAGAAGCGAAAATTTTAGGTAAGTGAGCTTGCATGACCTTCGCCATGTGCTATTCAAATCCACGCATGTTGTTCAAATGCGACTAAATTCCCTTCGGACCGCCGTTTTTCCGTTTGCAATCTTGAATAATTCTTGCTTTATGTGTCTTGAATCATTTTTGGGATCGTAGAGCTCAGGAACTTTGGAAAAAGGCTTTGTTTCGTTGAGTAAACACACTTTTCGAAAGGACGCGTAACTCGATCTGAGTTAATATTCCAATAGCTGTCGCCATGGTAACAGAAATGCGAGATTTTTAATTAGATAAAAAAAATAATCCAAAAAAATTCGGTTTCGATGGTTTTTCGCTCTATTTTCAGGATGTGTTTGCTGATAAATTAAGGAAAATTATTTATTTCTACATCAAATTTGACCAGTGGAGTGGAAATACATTTTTTAAATATTTTTTTACATTTTTTGCCTTTTTTTTTTGTGAAGTTTAATGTATTTAAATTGTTTAAAAATTACTACTAGCTTCCATGAAGGAAAGCTTTTTTTTTCTAGAGAGTATTTTTTTATGCTCTTTTAAATGAGATATAGTAGATTATTCTCCTGTAAATATTTGCTGAGATATTGATGAATAACCTTATGACCTTTTTCCACGCCCATTTTTGATTGGCCAAAAATGAGTTTGTAAATACGGCGGCAAAATTTCAGCCAAAAAACTCGGTGCATCGCAACAAAATGTGTCATTTGCAACATTTCAGTGAAACTCTCGTTTCTCGGTATTATCTTACACAAGAAAACTGCGAACTGGACTTGATGGTGATAGTGAAAAAGAAATATACAAAAATGTATTTTCGAAGTAGAGACACCGCCACACCACGCGATTTGTCCACGGCCAATGCGATATTTTAAGCCGATGGAAGCAGTTAGTTTTGTTTAGTTCAACAAAGAAATGGTACTGTTTTCCGTTTCAGAGTGATTTGTTGACATAGTGAGTATCAATGTTATCTGGTAAACGCTTGTAATTCACAAGGTAAACATGTTCAGCAAAAATACCTTCTCGAAACTAATTTTTTTTTTTCGTGGCACGGAAAGAAAAGGAAATTAAAATGTCATGCAGGTAGAAATAATTGGCGACTTAAATGTTCCTAAGTCTTACTGAAACGATGTATTCTAGAGAAACGAAGATATCTGTTTCCGTGCTTGATTTAAATGCGATTAAGGTCACAACTACGGCGACATAATTTTGGTCAATCAGAACACTTGTCAGGAATAACAATCCTGCCCCTTTTCTGTGGCTGTTTAAGGGAAAAGAACACGCGCTTGGTGGGTTTGGACGATACTACAGATACGATATATTATGGAAGGTAACTAGTTCATCATATTGTAATTTAATTAACGTTGTTATATTGAAAAATAGGCTCAATATGGCTTTTTATGAGGTTTTCTTCATATCGTAGGTGTCGACATTTTCCAGATTTTAATAGTTGAATTTCTTGAATTTTCCGCCAAAATTCCAGTAGCTTTACTTCTTAGAGCACGCTTTTAAAACATATGAAAATTTGTATTTCGACATACTGCGGCATTTTAAGAGCTGGTTTCTATGAGAACGCTGATAGCATTTTTATTCTAGCTTCATAATATTCAAGCGAAAGTGGAGGAATAATTGCACAACTGTCGTCACACATGAGGCGTCCTTTTTGAAAAGAAAAATATACTGCGTCACTGCCAACGAAACGTAGAGTGCCGCATCCATTCGAATAAAGGACTGCCCGGCACAGAAATGGAAAAATTATGCGTCAGATACTTTTGCCTCTAAGCTTTATTTAGCCTCACACACAATACTTTGAATTTCTGAAAAAAATGGCGGGGCTGTGCGGCCCGCTTCCCAAAGCACTTACCCTATTTAAACCAAAGTGTGCGATTTTTCTAACCTATTTATGGCCTGACCCTTAAATTACTACCCTGTTTCAGACCTGCCGTAGTTCTCTGGTTCAGAATGATGTTAAAGGTATTGTGAATGGCTTTAGTTGCTGGTCTTATCGATAATGATGAAAAAAGTAGCTTCTTCTAAAAAAAACATACCCAATTCAAGACTAGAGTGCAAAAACCATACCCAGTTTGAGACCAAAATGACCAGAATCGATACTCTACTTCTGACTACTTCTGACTTCTTCTGTATGTCCTCTGACGCTGGACATACCTATATAGCTGATGTAATGGAGCACCACCTCCCCCCCTCTCCTCTAGGGCAGAGTCAAAGTGAAGTATCACAAGTAAATACATTTCGAAGCGCGTTCACTGTAATAACTGATACATGTGTAGACAACTTAAACTAATTGGCCCTTTCTCTTTTACAATAGGTTCAGTACTAAACCTCACCTGGCCGAAAAACCCCAGGCTCTGACAACTGAGCAGATCAGTGCGGTACAAAGCGGCGCATTAGCACATATCGCTCTCACCCCAGGACTTCCCATGCACAAGATATCAAAACCCCGGCCTTTCTCAGACTTTGAATACCTTTCCGGAAACGAAACACCATTTCTTTCTGAGAAATAGCTTCTTGTTGCCTCTCAGGTTGGCAAGCTCCTCTTCTGGCAAATCTCTCGTTTGCGGTGATATCGTTGAAAAGGTCATGGGAAATGGAAATATTTGGTAAATCTCCGACGCTTAACTCCGCCATTGACAACCACAAAAAGCGGCAACAGCGCTGACGCTATGCTTTGTTGACGCTACGCTTTGTGCTGACTGACTAGTTTCTATTACCTATTGTATTTTCTGGGACTTGATTGGCTCAGACAAACTGTCCTATATTTTCTAAATTGGACAGTTTGCCTGTTTTTAAAGGAAAATCCTATCTGAAACTATCCAAATTAATCCTTAATTGGACAGTTAAAAAAAAAAAAAAAAAAGAATAATTAAAGAATAATAACTATGCTGACAATTTCGGATTAACTACCCGCTATGTAATTAAATCTACGAAATTTGATTTGTCTCCTTGGCTCCATTGTCACCTTAAGTAAGATGCATATTCCGTAGTGTTGTAAATAAACTCTAATTCATGGCAAATATCTGCAATGAGCAACAGCAAACACACATAATTCTTCCATGGATAGTGCGAGCCATCACTAACGTTCTCAAAAAAGCCATAAAATGTTTGGGAACTTGAATATTTTTTTTTTTAGTGTTTGTGTGCTGTTTATGACCATTTTTATGAAGATTCACTGAAACACAAAAGCCGTTTTCCTGAGTTAACATAACTCGCATAAGCATCAGCTTGGGGGACTTGTAAGTTTGATCTTCTGGTGTTGTATGTTTATACATATCGGATACAGCTCTGAAACTCCTCGTTATAAATGCCTCACTT
Organism: Orbicella faveolata; assembly: GCF_042242905.1. Lineage (NCBI taxonomy): Eukaryota > Metazoa > Cnidaria > Anthozoa > Scleractinia > Merulinidae > Orbicella > Orbicella faveolata. The sequence goes on from NW_028301541.1 coordinate 14,416,513, forward strand.
CTGAAAATCCTCGATAGAAATGTCTCAAGTGCTTGCTTTCGCAGAAGTCTGATTCGCTATCGATAGGAAAATTCTTAGCTAGATATTTCTTACTCATTTTAAGTTGTGGTAAAACAGAAAAAAAATCAAACACTCCCTGAGCCAGCTCATGGATGAATAGTTTATTTTTGCCTCTGTGGCAAAACGAGTCTTTGTGCAAAACTATTCGTATGAAAATGCATATCACCTGTACGTTCATTCTCTCGAAAATCAAGTCATGTTCATGTAAAATGTTTTGCACGAGCATTCGTTCTAAAAAAGAGGCAAGCAGCAACTTCGAAGTGGAAGTAAAGTCTGCATATGGCCCAAGTGGCCCATCAGGTCGGCACATCCCGGTTTCTGCGACTAGGAGTATTTCTACTACCCCTGGATGGGATGCTAGTCAATCGCAGGGTTACCCCGCAATATTAAATTTGCCAGTACTTATTTATACACCTGAGTGGAAAGAGGCACTGTGAGAGTTAAGTTTCTTGCTCAAGAACACAATACAATGTTCCCAGCCAGGGCTCGAGGCCAGACTGCTCGAAATAGAAAAGAAATAGAAAAACCAAATAACAGGTTGTTTACCCAGACAGCTTATAAATTTTAACATGGATAATAATTAATTTTGATTGGAATTGGCACATTGTTATCATATTAACTTGTACATGATGTAGTGTCAAAGAATAACAACAGTCTGTTTCAAAATGATATTATTAAACGAGAGTTCACCATATTTACCACTCAGTCCAAAATTGACAATATAATTATGAATATGAGTCAGCAGTGCATTTTGGGTCAAGGTAAATTGGTTATGGTCCTTGTTCAGTTAACATTATGAAACAGCTGTATAACAATGATTACTATTATGCCAAAAATTACAATAGATGATTTTGCAATTTAGTTTAGACAATCAACTTGAGAATGCCAGGACTGCCAAGAGTATTTTGTCCAATTTCACTTAATTATAGTGAGACATGGATATTGGCAAAATCTTGTTTATTTTAGGCTAAGTCAAACATAAACAATTTGATTGTAGCTTGCGGGTAAACAGGAAATCTATAGAAAAAAAATATTTTCTTCAATATTATAAGAACAATGTCAGACAGTTTTGTGTCAATCATGAACCTGAGGTGAAAGGAATGGTTTTATTTACAATTTATAAGGTTTGTCCATGGAGAGGAGGAAGGGAAGTAACAAAGTTTTTTACAAGGAGGCTCTGGCCCAAGGTCAAAGACCTATCTATTTAACAGTGTTCTTGACAGGAAAGGCTTTCCTTTCATATGTATGTACCTTCTAGCCTGAAGCCCCATTCGCAAACCTAATGTGGCCCGCTAGATCTTATTTCTGGGATAAATAATCAATTAATGTTTGAAATCCCTGTCCTATTAAGTCTTATGATACCTCCAGCCTGAAAAAAGTGCACCTTTAGTCAGCTGTAGGAAGAAGTCACCCAGCTTGGTGCAATACAATAATAAGGTACTACATATTGTAGTGCATACAAGTAAAATAACAATAGTTTTCTTTCTTGGAAACAAACATCACGGTATTTTATTCCTATATATCTTGGTAATAGTTTGTGCCAGTCTCGCTAGCAATGCAGTAATATTCAAAAGAATTGCGGATATGTCTCTTCTCATAGATTTTTGCAACGATTACAGAACATACTTATGTTGACAAGTATCAAGCAATTCCCTTCTCCAGAATTCAAGTTTTGATGTCAATTTGTTTAAATCTCTCATTTTTAGGAGCGAAAAAACACAAACAAACAAACATTCAAAACCACTCTACATCACCAGCCACCATGCGTCTAGCATTTTGACACAATTGGACAGCATATCTTTCTTGCAAAAAAGAAAAAAAAACATAGATTTACACAGTCTCTTGGACTTAATTTGTTCATCCATGACTAAAATATTGCAGTGTATATTTACCCAATCGCACATGTAGGTTGTCTTGCATATCATCCATGAAGAAATTTTCACTCTGGTCGAACTGCATGGAATACAAAAGAAATGTAGTGTGAACGACAACAAAACTAAAAGATAAGGCGATTCGAATTTTTTTTTCCCCTTAGTATTTAAAAACAAGTTTACAAATTTCGAGCTTGCGATACTAACACAGGCAGAATTTCAATGTGTGCGTACAAAATAAAACAATAATTTAAGCTTACCTTGGACTCGACAACGAGAGAAAGCGAGTGGAAACCATCAAATTCTCTTGCCAAGAAAAAAAGCTAGGAGCTTAACTTCCCCCATACGCTAATCACGATCTCACTTTCTGGCTTTGTCTTCCCGGTTGTCATGTATCAATTCTTTGACCTCGCCGACCGTGCTGTTATGCTTGATACATGACCACAGTCATAAATACCTCTACCAGCTTTCATCTAGGTGTGAGCAAAAGCTGATAGGCAAAAACAACATTTTTACGAGAGGAAATCACATGAAACCAAAATGGCCGATTTCAATCTTCGACGTGTTTTAGAAACTCTTACCCAGGCTCTCGATTTATCGGGCAAAAATGTACGCCTTTCTAGTCCACCCTCGTCAAAGAACCTTCCTGAAGACGACTGAACACTCTTGGACAAAAACAATACTTAGCAGGGGAGGTAGGAGGAAATTGTTTAATCCAGGTTTAATGAATAAATTAATTAGAATGGAGTGAGTGAGTGAGTGATCGAGCGCCATCCGACTGCCTCCTAAGCTCATGGATGTTACTCATCCATGAGCAAAAAGGCTTTCGTGTCTTCCTGCCTTGTTATCTCATGGACACGCTCACAAGTCTACTCATTCATTCACCTTGGCGGAGAGATACACTTCTGAGAGTAAAGCATGCCTCGCAAGAAAAATGGACGAGTCCAGCCAGTTAACCATGAATCCTGTTAAGAGGAGGAGGGGGCGGGGCGGGGATTACTCAGTTGCCCTTAGAACTTTATCTGAAGCTCAAAGAAAACACTTTTGGATGCTCAATATAAACCAGCGAAGTTTCATTGCCATTATTTAAATATTATTGGAGTTAGGAATCGAAGAAATGGGAGCGGATACGCAACCTCCGGCAATGGAAGATCGAAAACAAAAAAACACGAATTCTCCTTCGCAGCTAAATGGCGAACAAGTTTTTTCGACTTTTTTCGTTAGTGAATCGCCGAAATTTCCTTAGAGATATCAATTTTCCAAAAAAACAAAAAAAAAAAAAACTCTAGAACATGATAAACATCATGATGAGTTAACGATCTTATTATTTATGGCACTGCTGAAGCCAGGTTTTCTCAGGGTTTTTTTCAAAATCCTAAAGGATCGATGAACTTCACCGAGTTGTTGTTTGTCAGTACCTTCTGTCGACTGAATTGATTAAATATCAGTTTAAGTTTCATAGAGGCGATCAGCGTTCTCTTTTATGCATATTTTCATTACATACACGTCCATATTTTGATCGAGCTTACTTAGCGCGATTGTTTTTGATGTTTCTGCTCGTCTTCGCTTTGGTAATTAGTTATTACGTAACATACTAACAGAGCAGTAATCTGACATAATTATTCCCACGTCATTTACAACAGCAACAACAGAAAGTGACAAAAACAACAGCAACAGCAACAACAGCATCAACAGCAACAGGAACTTCAACAGTAGCAGCGGTACCATCAGAAACATGTGCAACTCAAAAGCAACAACAACAACAATAACAACAACAACAACTATAACAACAGCAGAAACAGCAACAGCAACAACAGCAGCAACAACTGCAACAACAGCAGCAACAGCAACATTCGCAATAAAAGCAACAACATCTTCAGCAGCAACAACGACAACAACAACTGCAACAACAGCAAAACTAACAACAGCAGCAGCAACAACAACAACAGCAACAACGACAACAACTGCATCAACAAAGGCAGCAACATCAACAACTTCAACAACTGCAACAACAGCAGCAACAGCAACATCCGCAATAAAAGCAACAACAACATCTTCACCAGTAACAACGACAACAACAACTGCAACAACAGCAAAACTAACAACAGCAGCAGCAACAACAACAACAACAACGCCAACAACTGCATCAACAACGGTAGCAACATCAACAACTGCAACAACATCAAAACCAACAACAACAGCAGCATTGGTAAGTATTAAGCGCAGCCGTTAATTTTAACGTGGACTGTTGGTTACTCAACCCGTCCACGCATACATCAAATCACATAGAGGATCATGAATGTGACTTTCATCTTCTTCACCCAGGAGAAGAAATTCATTTCTGCATTGGACAAATTAGATGTCAGGGAAAACACCTCCTTGCAGGTATCTATTCTTTACGTTGATTTACTGGCCTATAATATGCTAACTGTGTTTGAGCTGATTTCTTATATGAAAAAACAATACCCAAAAACAATTTTAACTTTTTTTTTTTTTTTTTTTTTCAGGAGGCGGTTAATTTGTTTTCAAACATCACCGAGCTGTATAAAAACATCGATATCGAGGATGTTCAAGATCAATCGCGAAGAGATTCTATCTTTAGGATGTCAGTTAGCTTTGAGAGATTTTTGCTTAATTTTAGCAATCACCATCTCAGCGAATTAACGCCGCAAATAAGAATCGTTTCCAACAGCCTTGGTGAGTAGTCATGTCAATTTTATTTTTTTTGTCTACGTTCGAAGCTACTCCCATGGCTAATGATCACAATCTCGATCAATCATTAATAATTTCACTCATCCAATCATGCAATCAATCAATCACTCACTCAATCAATCAATCAATCAATCAATCAATCAATCGATCGATCCATCGATCCATCGATCCATCAATTGATCCATTAAGCAAAAGCAAGCAAGCAAGCAAGCAAGCAAGCAAGAGGCAATCAATTAACAGTCACCCAATTAGTCAGTCCGTCAGTCAGTCAATCTGCATGTCCCTCAATCCGTCAGTTACTCATCAGTCATTCATGTTTCAATCATCGATTTTCATCCTTTGATTTTAAGCTGAATAATTGTGATCGCATTGTTTTAAACATGTATTTTGTGTATATGTATCTTGTAATGTAAAAGCTATTGAATTTCATGTCCGCCTTACTTTACAGCTTTGGCTCTTCGGCGAGGCTCACGTCAAAATGCGACCGACTTTCTTTTCGAGGAACCTAAAAGAGAAGCCTTTATCGAAGTTCCCTCCGCTAATTTCAACGATAATGGTTTGTGTAGTTATTCTTTTCTACATTTACCTGAAAACGTTGCAAAAATAGGAGCGTTTCTACTTAATTTATGTTAATCCTTCTATTGTCGTACTGTTGCTTATGACATGCTGTCGAGCTAAAGTCACCGTCAACAAATCACGGCATTTACACTATGTCTACCAGCATAGTCTTCATCGTCCATTTTTGTAATGTAACGTTCTTTTTGTTTTAATCTAGAAACGATCGTAGTTGGTATTGCGTACAACGAACTTCACGAGTTATTTGTAGCTTATCATTCCAATAAAGATGGACATGACAGCTCCAGGTAACAAGTCAGAGAGCAAGCATTGTAAGTGTAAACCAACTGCGATTTCGATGCAATTTTAATGCGATTTATCGCCGCGACCCGCCGCGATTGTATTTCAGCCTACGGAAACGGTAACTTTGAGCAGCAGTTTTCTCTGCAGAGCAGGCGCGCTCTCTTTGAATGCGTCGCAAAAAAAGGTTTTTCCGCTCGGTTTGTTACTCTTTCTTTTGCTTTTGTCAAGGACGTGTAAATGTAGATAAAGACACTGTCCCCCGGCCCTCCTCTCCCTCCCCAATGCTCAATGAAGGCGGTAGAAAATAACATTAAGCTTGTATTCGAGCACTCACTGAAATTCCCCTCGGCTGCCTTTCGAGGTTTATCTGAATTTCCACCATAGCTTCAGTTTTCAGTTTGTTTGTAGTTCCTCTAGTAATTACTGGCGTTGGTAATTTGGCACAACTCAAACTCAAAAAAAGTTACGTTTAAGTTTAATAATACTTTGTCATGCTAGTACAAGTAAATAAATCACAGAAATTACAAAAAGTACATGACTGGAGATTAATTGGGGGAAACTAAATTCCCATACAAAGAATATTCTCCGATATTCATTCTAAAAAATTAAGAAAAAGAATTTATTCTTAAGAAAATACATTCCGAGGGGTCCCTCCTTGTTGATGATTGTCACTTTTCTCATCAGAATTCGCCGCAAAATTTCATCAGGTTTTGATCACGATCGAATTTCCAAATCGCGTTAAAATTACACTGAAATCACAGCTGGTTTTCTTTACACGCGATTTTGAATTCGCAGTTTCGGCGCGAAATAAATTGCATTGAATTGCGCGATACAAATCATGTGTAAACGGGCCTTAAACTTTTTGCTGTAGGACAAGTGATTGCGTAGTTAGGCGGAGTTTCAAGAGTGATCAGACCGTAATGCTAAACTACGTGGAAATCGCTTTGAAAGGCTCAAAAATTCGACAGCACGCACGAAGCGAGGGGAGGTCATTTTCTCCTGTATTTATTTTCCGTATATACATGTACATTTCATATAAAGTCATAAAATTTGCAGTGTTTCGCAAGATCGTATAACCATGCACGTTCGAGCGATAGCTTGCAAAACCTGTGTATAGGCTGAACTACCACATGTACATGTATCTGCTGCCCCACAACGACGAGAAGTCGATTGGTTAACTTAGATTGTCATATTCTTATTCTATGTAGGCGACTCGGTACCAAAATAGTGGCAGTCACGATGAATCCAAAGCCGGGAAAATTAAAGGAGAACGTCGCCCTGAGTTTCAGGCACCTGAAGGTAAACACAACAATAAAAGCTCTATTGTGGTTTTGCACCCACTTAGTTGAAAACGTTTTTTTCAAATTAAATCCGTTCTAAGCAGGTTGCAGACGACAAGACAGTCTGTGTGTTTTGGACTGGCTTCGGGGAAAAAAGGTGAGTATCAAGTGACAATTTTTAAGTAAAGATTCGCGTGACAGATTGTTGCTCGACACCGCCGCCCGATTTCGCGTCTATGCTTAGCGGCACCAGGGGCTCAGTGTGAGCAATAAGATTGTCGTTTATAAGCGATAAGTTCACTTATTCTCCTGAAGAAAGAAGGAATCAAAATATCATGTTATCTTTTCTTTCCTTTCAAATTGTCGAAATTCGACTTAGTAAGATAACGTAACACATTGCGTACCCTTATTTATATAACACGCTTTGCACTGTTTTTATTTTTCTCATGTAGGTATATAAGCTTAATATCTACGGCAGTTAAGTTAACGTGACAATGACCAACCCAAAAGCCTTATTAGCTACTTTGGTCACTACGCGCATTTTACTTTCCATTTATTGTAAGTTTTGTTTCTGTGTTCCTGTATTGAATGTTGTATCAATATGTAAATAGTTCAAAAGAATAAAATAAAAAAATCCGAAATCTGAATGTTTCATTGAAGCCCTGACGGATGGTCCAGGGAAGGATGTCATGCTGTGAAATCGACGAGCAATGCAGAAGAAACAGAATGCAGTTGCAATCATTTGACTCACTTTGCTGTTCTAATCGACTATAGCGATGCCAACAGTGGGGTAAGGTGTACCACGAAAATCACCGAGCCATGGAATGGGCTGGAATTTTTATCCATCGAACACATCAGCTTACAGTCAACTCACAACAACACGTTAACAGGAATTTGGGCGGCTCAACAACAAAAAAGTGGGAGTGGTCGATGTACAAAACTTCGAGTTCTTTCCGCGGTTCGTTAATTTTTGTAGTAATCTGTAGTTGGGTTCTGAGGTGGTCTCCACTGCAAGACGTTGTCGTCACTGATCGAAGCGACATGGATTGGGTGTCTGGAAAACCCGAATAGCGAATACCGAATAGTACGAATAGTGCGAATAGTGGCGAACAGCCTAGTGGCGAATAGTGGCAAATAGTGGCAAACCGTAGCAAATAGGGTACCCAGTATCTCGCAGACAACCTCGCAGCAACGTAGGGTGGGATTTTCCCGCTAAAAAGCACAAACGCTTATCACTGCTTGTCAGGACAAAAGTTGTCTAAACGTAATTTCTTCTGTTTTAACCGCTGCAAAAGCGTAAATACGTCTTTATTAGATTATCCTTAGCTTTTGTTTTCTGTTTTCTTAATGTCGGCGATGGACAGCCCTAGCCCGAGTCCGGAGAAGAAAAGGTAATAAATTCACTGAAATTCTGTTGCTTATTAAGATAATTAATCAACGCAGGATATAAGATCTAAAGCGGTGACTATTGACGACTATTCGTCACTATTCGCTACTTTTCGCGACTGTTCGCCACTATTCGCACTGTTCGAGACTATTCGCACTATTCGGGACTATTCGCTATTCGCTGTTCGCGACTATTCGCTATTCGCTATTCGGGTTTTCCAGACACCCACATGGATTTGATACTGCAATAATTGGATGGCATATTTAACTGACTTTTATCCGTTCAACAGTTCGCCGGTATCCTTGTATAATCCCTAATGTATAGAGGCGCTCTAAAAGAAAAGTGCCTCAAAATGTAACCTACTGACCGCCGCGAGTCTTTGCGTGTTCCGACACAGACTTTCCACCCATACTCAACCTACAAGCAAATTGGGTAGCCCACCTATTGTGATTCCAAAATTGGTTTTTGCCTAAATTTTAGGAACTGTCAATTAACAGTTATGCAGGTAGGAGAAAATATTTAAAAAAAAAAAAAAAAAAAAGTCAAATCTTTATGTCGTAATGTCTCGTTTTTTGTTTTTTTTTTCCTCTTATTTGCTAATTTATAAACTGGAAGCTCACAAAGACGGATGAGAAGATATTGAGGATTCTTACTTACGTGGGATTAGGTCTCTCCATAACAGGAGTAACTATGACTATGATAGCATATGCGCTTCTCACGTGAGTAAGAGAATAACTAAACAAATACCTAGAACGCTTACAAAGGTACTGTCTGAATGTTCCTAAATAAGATGAATTACATGTTTAACATTTGAAGTACTTGAGTAGATCTGGACAAACTAGATCGTCTAACACCCTGGCCATACCCCTGACCATACCTTTTTGCCGCTTATCAACTGGTCAGCGCTCTTTCCTTTACAGAGGAACCAAACTATGGAACTCTTTAAGTCACATTATTATATGGCTGTGTCTCACAAGGACTGGGAACTACCGAATTGACGAATTTGATTGGCTGAGATCGATATTGACCGCGGTCTAGATTTTCCATCTAGACCGGCATCTCCACCGATTACATTTTGCCGTGAAAAAGTTGCAAACTAAATACAAAAATATTGACTATTTTCTTCCAAAATATTAGTTCGAGAAAATATCCATATTATGGAAGTGCGAAGCTTGATGAGAAAAAAAAAAAACGTAAAGAGGACGAGTTTGGCAGAATTAAGTTCAGCTCATCGCCGTTCGCAGGCAAAATGTCAGCTAGTACAAACCAGTTACATTAAACGAATTAATTGTTTTTTGTTTGCCATATAATAAACATCTTATTAACCGAGCTTACTCGATCTGCATGTGAGAATCTTGACCTCGATCGTATGTACAGACCTCACTGCGTTCGGTCTGTACTCCCGACCTCGGTCAAGATTCTCCTGTACAGACCTCCTGCTCGGTTAATAAGAGCTAAATCTTAAGTGTGTAATATGCCCTAAAACTTCAAGCGTCACTTTGCAGATTTGTTAAATAGTTGAATGTGATATTTTAGTAGGTTGAATGAAATATCTTTTCTTATTTACCATGTTTTTGAACCTTTATAGCATTTCTGAATGTATTTATTGCTATAATAGTATTTCAATTTGTATTTTTCGTTTATATTGCAACTGAAAAAACCACTTTTACGGTCAATAAAGTTTGTATGTATGTATATATCTAGACTCACCCAGGCTCTGCCTAGTTTCGCACTAGTGTTGGGATCGTGTGTTTCTAAGACATGGTGCCTGACACGGTTAACTCAAAATAATGCAAAACTTTGGGAATTAGTAATGGGAAAGTTTCACAATATTGAAAAACATAATTTGGAAGAGTGGTATAAATTTTTTGCCATTAAATAATTGAGCCCCTTCCCCACCCATAATTTTCCACGCGGTTCGCCTCTTGGCTCATTTGTCCTGAGAGAAAAGGCCTTATCACCCATGGTAGTCGAGGTCTAACAGTAAGCTTTTAAACTATTCACATTTGGCGTTTTGTTTTGCTTTTCTTTTTCCGATCAGCGATGTGCATCAGCCTCTATCCCAAATCAGAATGAGTCTGGCTGGATCCCTCGGAACTGGACAGATACTATTTCTTTCCGGAATTGGGGTCACAGAAAACATGGTAAGAAACCTTTTGAAGGTCAGAGTTAGAGGTTAGAGTGGTGGCTAAGCTGAGAGAGGATGTAAATACCGTGAAGCGACGACTCAATGTACAGTATTAGCTACTATATCAATATCTAATGTACTGCGCTACATTACAGGCTGCTTGTGTTACAGTAGCCGCTCTTCTGCAGTACTTTCTGATGGCATCTTTCTGTTGGATGCTCGCCGAGGGAATCTACCTTTACTTGCTGGTTGTAAAGGTTTACAACATCGAAAACAAGATGCGCACGTATCACGTGATGTCGTGGGGTAAGTTCTTGAGCACCTTTTAGCTTCAGTGTCTGTTTTGCTACACTCTTGCAATCTGTTTCCCCTCAATATCCTTCTACCGCAGGTTTTCCCGCTGTCATTGTCGCCATATCGCTGAGCATTGCTGCAGGAAAAGATGGAATCCATAGTTTTGTCGATGATGATTAGTAAGCGCTTTGCTAGCGTTTCCGTTCCTCCTCTTTTATTTGCTGCATTCTGTCACGATTTCAGAACTTGAGGTCCGATGTACCAATTGTTATATTTTTACTTTTGCTTTAAGCTGCTGGATGTCTTCGCATACCAATCTGATCTGGATGTTTGTCGCAATCGTGTTGGGCATTCAAACCGTAAGTAAAACGACTGCCTAGTTAGTCTTCTTGACTTGAAATGCATCGAATCATTGTAATAAAGTTCAATAGATAATGACGTTTTCGGTTGAGGCCGTGATATTCCTTAAACAGATGCCGTATATAGAGATTTACTCATAAAACTTAAGCCAAACCCCATGTTCTGTTTTCTTTCTTTAGCTCAACTTGTTGATATTAGTTCGGGTCGTAAAGGAAATCACCACAATGCAGCGAACAGCGGGAGACAATAATATTCACCAGATACGGTAAGAAGAACATTTACCGAAAAAGAACATAGTTTGCTTAACTTTCACGACAAAATTTAGTTCAGCAACGTTTGATACAATCCATGCTTCTATTTTTTTTTTTTTTTCCTGATGTTTACTGAACATTTAGAAATGAATTTTTCTTCACTAATGTAATAGACCATATTTGTATTCTCGGTATTGAACTGGAACTAGCATGCAGTGGAGGTTCATGAGGGGAAATATCATTAAAAGAGGGACAAATGCTATTTGCGTTTGAAAAGACTCCCCGCATTAGCCATTAGCCTCAGTTGCAAGCCAGTTCCAATCCAATACCGAGAACACGAATATGGTCTGTTTGTACTGAGAGAGTAACGCGGTTGATTTACATCCCAAAAAATATTTGGAAGAAAGGTTTTTTTTTTCTTTCGTACATGTATGTGCATTATTATAAGGCTTATTCAATGCAATGAAATCGAAAATTTGTGATGCGTCTACGTGCCATCAACTCATCGTCATTATTATCATCTTTTTGCAGACTTGGCATCAAAGCATGCTTGGTAATTAGTCCTTTGCTTGGGATCACGTGGTTGTTTGGTCTTCTGACGCCATTGCACAAAGCTTTCATCTACATTTTTACCATCCTCAACTCTACTCAGGTGAGTTATGTGTTCCTACAGTTCAATTGCCTCTGCACTCCTAAATGCATTTTTAATTAATGGTTTGATATAGATTTTGTTTTCGACAAAAATCGCTTTCCCGGCCTGTACCTTTAATTAAAACTGTGCGTAATCTGGTGTGTTTGCTGTTTTTAAATGAGAAATTATTATACTTGATAACGGTAGGTCTTATTGGTCTCAGTCAGTATTTAAAAACAATTGATTGCCGGTATACCAAGGTCTTGAAAAAAGTTTTTATTTTGGTCTACCTAAATGCGTGTATAATTTGCTTATTTTAATACCTTTCTTTTGAAGGGGCTCTTGATTTTTCTCCTACACTGTGCAAGAAACAACCAGGTGAGAGGATTCTGAAGACAGTCAGGAAAATAAATTTCTTCTAACAGTTCGTCTGTTATCTGTGATTCAGTATCACTTCTGGCGCAGTGTAGCCCACTACGTACAGGCTTTTTGGGCTCGTCACGCAATCTTCCTCGAGATCGCGTAACAAAGCTCAGATCTAGACAGTATGAACTCAAAATAGGCTAGCCGTCGAGAAAATTAGCCGGTTAACTCCATTTTTTTTCCCCTCTCAGTAGGAAAGTTCCCTCGCCAGTAGTTTCCCAGCATTGTCGGAAAAACTAGTCGAGACACTGGGAATAAATAAAAGGAATTACGGAAATCTCACTTGCCCCGGGTTAACTAATCAAGTGCCATTTCGATCCCTGGAGGGACTGGGAACGAATCCAACTAGTTTGTGAATACCTAGCCAAACAATACGTTAGAAAGCAAAGTGCAACAGAAACAAAAGTAAGAGACCTTTTTTCTCAATCAATTCTGTTGTTTTATTAAATCTTCAGTTTAGGAGAGAGCGGTTTAAAAGAAAGCTAAGTGTGATTTTTCCAGCTGTAAACGATCCAGGCCCTGCGATGAAAACTTCAAGGGTCAATCCAAGTGTTGTCGGCGCGGCGGAAATAATTGAATTGCGGTCATGTAGCGGCGTTTTTGAGCTGAAGGAGCAGTGAAGAGGAAACTTTCAACTACTCTAGTATAATCTCATGACTAATGAGCTCAGTTTGTTCTTGGAACTGATTATGAACGAGTTTTCCTGTTATCTAAATGACAAATAACTAAGTTTTACAACCTAAATAGCGCAGCAGTAAAGAAGAAGCTGTGTTAAAATATATTTATTGTTTTTGCTACCGAGTGCTGAAGCTAGGTTTTATTTTGTTCTTGGGAATTAGGCAAGATTGCGTTTGGATTCTATCTCTGTTAGTTTCAACGGGCGTCAGTTTTACATCTGATAGCTGGTGTTCCTCGAGCTTAATACGAATAGTAGTGCCGGAAACGTTCTTTATGAATGTCTAACTAGTCTAGCATTCTACATAATGTTCGAAAATTCAAATGTTGTTTTTAATAGTGCTCAGTGAGCTAGGGTAGACCTAGTTTGTTGACCGGCATGCCACTTAACTGAAGGAGTTAAACTAGGGTCTATACCAAGAAACAAATTTCAGCTCTTCGCGAAAAATTGAAAAAAAACAAAAAACAAAAAAAAACAATTTTTGAGGGTTTTTCTTTCTTTTGTCTTATTAGACGGCTGCTAGTCTGATAGGTAGTAGATCACGATGAAGATTTTGATGATTATAGGATTTAACTATGTTCAAAGCTTAATTACTGAACGGTTTAGCCATTTGCAGAAGTAAACCCGCTTAGTTTACCTGTAACTCATCTGCACGATGCCAAATAGGGTCAATATTGCCTTTCGTGGCTTTTACATTTAAGTCTGTATACGAGTCAAGTGGCCCATCAGGACGGAGCGTATCCCGTTTTCTGTCACATAAAGTGACTTGAAGTATTTACACCCCTAAAGATGGTCTTTCAAAACAGTGCCAGGGCAAGGTATGCTCTCTGCGAGGAGCCCACGCCTCTACCTAATGGCACCATTCATTAGAGAATACTAGTTACTTCATAGTGGGATTACTTCTTACTCCCCCGGTGGCTGGCTTTACCTTATCACTCTGAGGACTAGATTTGAGTAAGAGTCTGAGGTTTTGTAACAAGGTGCACGAGATTAGTGTTGTTAATTTCATTGGTGTATACCTGGATAAATTCTACATGTAGAGGAGATACGAAGGAAAAAAGTAGTCTGAAAAATTAAAACTAATTGAGAACCTACTTAGCCTAAATTGGCAATAACTACTCCAATATACAAGAACCAAGTTTGCCAGACACGCAGGTTTTTACTGTAACGCCTAAGCGTTCGACCCAAATCAAACTCTTCATTTTAGGCAAAGAAAAAGTTATTTCTTCCTCCGTAAAAGGAAGATTTTAAAACGATTCTTATCAGCGCTACCACAAAACAAGAAAAAAAAACCTCTTCGTTCGGTTTGATTTGTCATTGCTTTGTTGAAAGGAAATTTGGAATGGAAATAATACCCATTTCGTGGATTTCCATGATACTGATTGGTCGATATATGGCTATTCCGAAAAAGAATACCTGGACTGGCCCTCAGATCATTCGACATGGCGAGGAAACGGCGTCACGGAAAGAACCCGACAAGCCTTGAAACCCCCTGCAATGTTTTCTGTCAAGTACCGTCAAAAAGTTTCGAAGCCCCAACAGCCCTCGCGCTTATGGATACAGGTCTATGCAGGAAAAAATATGCTACTTTTATCTGATTGTTGATACAAGCCTCTAGACCCCCAGAGATGCGGTCTGGCTGGCCAGGCCTACAATTGGCTGGATGAACCCAGGGTCACTCTGGTACTAAAATCAACATTACAATAACGAAGCTGTGGACAAAAAGGCTATCGTTTCCACTAAAATTTTACCACGTTACCAATTTAACGTAAATGTAAACGTGAGGTGCACAATTGTTTTTTATTGTCGTTATGTTTATTTTATTTAAATTATCATTATTTCTCGACGTAAAAAAAACACAATTTGGGTCGCATTTTTAGTGATGCACATAACTTTGTCACTTTAATCTCAAGCAGCTTCAGAGTTTTGCATAGTTAGGAAGCAGTTCTTGTCATTAGCAGTTAAGCATATCAAACATACGACAAGTGTGAGCATGAGCAGTACGTGCAGTCTAAGTTGGCTCTATGAATTCTTCAAGAAAGGATTCGTAAAAAACCCGAACCCTGCTTTGAATCTTCACGGTGGTTTTTTTTTTTTTTTGGAAAAGTTGTAAAAACCATGAAGCGACTGGCGACATCGACTTCAATTCTGGATTAAAATAGACAGTGGCTACGCCAGGATAACAATATGGGATGTTAATTAACACGTCCGGTTTATTTAGTCTGCCATATTCTTCGCTGCTTTGTCAGGGTTATTTACAGTTGTCGTTACGACAAGTTTATTGACCAATGCTTGCCTCAAAAGCCCTTGCATGCCTTTCATTATAGTCTAAAACATTGATTCATGGCGTTTTAGTCAACTTCTAAGACGTTTCATTTGTTTCAGCATATCACTTGAGTCGCTGGAGTTCCACCATATGTTCTCTAGAGTGACAAGTCACACCCCCGCATTAGATGCTAATTCAGGGACAACTTTCCGTCTACCCTGTATTTTAAATTTGGATGATGTCACACTACCTTTATGGGTAAACGTTTATAGAGAGAAATTGCATCCTCAATATAAACTGTATAGTTAATTGCAAAAGAGTTTGGAATTGCGACCACCGTTTTCGCACATCAATCTATGTGAACTATTAAATGGGAAAGAGCAATGGATTAACTAAGGGCTAATCGATTTGTAACGTTCGCTTGTTCGTTTAATGAGGTGATGGGAGGAACTTTATCCAGGAACAAATAAGGAAATTTAAAATGAGGACGGGATTTCGCCTAGTAATCATTCTCTTGAGCGAGTATAAACATTTTTTCTCTCTTTTTATCTAAAGTGGAGTTGACTGAGAGCTGAGAATATAACTAAAATTGTTATTATGTTTGAGAAATGAAGCGTTTATAGATTGTGATCTGCAAAGTTTATTGGCAGCTGAGAAACAGTGGGCAGTGAAAATTGTACCGACAGCTCAAGAGGAATCGCCGAAAATTTAAGAGTGGATGCTCTAAAAATCAAAGAAAAATAAATAAATCGCGGACAAAAAGTCGTTTCGTCCCATTCTTTGTCTACAGG